>NC_041394.2:131359535-131534535 GCF_900747795.2 Erpetoichthys calabaricus
GGGATGTGGTACATAACAGTTCTCTAGCTTTCACAATTATGAAATTTTATTTACCTAATATTGTAACCAGACTGCTTAGACAGAAATAATTCACACATAAAAAGTAAAAACCTAATTCAGTGACTATACTGCATAATCAGCAAAGTGGATTTTATATCAGTGATTATATCAGTACAGGAAATTTCCTTCCAACATAAAAGCGTGTTGTTTACGATTACATTGCTTTCATGACACAGATATCCTCAACTCTAATGTCCAACATGGCCATGGTTTATCAATGAACAAGAATCGTTTGATAACATTTTCATTCTGAATATAGGGCTTTAACTTTGTAAACGTTGCACGTCAGCAGACACAACTCCTTAGGAGTTTATTCTGGATACAATGTCATAAATTCTAAGATGACAGTTGTGTCAAATGAAAAACTGGTACCAGTTATATGTCTTTTAAAAGACTGAATATGATTACACACAGGTTTACCTGGTCCAATGCTATTAACAAAAAATATAGCCAGTAAAGGAATTAAAAAGGTGGTTCCCTAAAAATTAACTCTAACCACAACATAGGCTCAAAAATACACTATGAAACCAAAATTAAGGTCAAATGCACTGGAAAACTATGTTTTGCGATTAAATTAAACATTAGGGAGATAGCTACTGAAATTTGGGTTGACAGCATCAAGCCCTGTGATATAAAGTTTCAGTGCTTTACTGTATATCTACTTACACAACACACTCACTGAATGTGAAGTCTGTTTGGATGGTTTCTCTTACCTACCTATTCAAAAGAAATAGTGATGGTGAATTCTCCGTCAAAGCTGGCAGATTTCTGGGTTTTCTGACTCTAATGTTTGAATTCATATTATTACTATTAAACCTTTTCAACAAAAATCCAAGTACTTGGTTTCCTGATATTTAATGTCTAAAGGCAGGTATGAGTTTTATTGAATTTTATTTGGTGCCATATCGCAGCGTTTATACTGTAATATTTTGTAGTATGATCCTGGTTATACTGTACTTAAATTTATTCCAATGTGTTGTTTGAAAATTGTTAAAGTTATATTAACATGTAATGTTACTTGTTATTATACAATATCCTTCAGGTTTGATATTAACTTCATTTCTTCTTTATGATTGTTTAGAGGTTCCTTATTTATTTAATAGACAATTAAAAGGAGCCCTTTTATTAATACTGAACTGCTCCTCTATTCTTTATAGTACTTCTTATGCTTAATTTGGTAGTTTATTTGTATGAATTTTCAAAGTTAAACATATTATTTGTAAATACACTTTTTTTATACGGATGTAAAAAATATCAACATAATATTTCATTATCATAGATAAGGTTTTTGTTTTGCATGAAGAGTCAGAAGTGGAGCTTTTTCAGGTAAGGGAGACACCGTGGTGTGAGTACAACAAGCATTACCTTGTATATTCATTAAATTACACCCTAAAAATCAAATAGTTTAACAAATGTTTTATATCTTGAAGGGATGGAACATTTTCTACAGGCAATACTGCATGCATAGTATTTTGTGCACTTGCAGTTAATCAATCTTATCTTTAAATTGGGGGTATAATTACCTCAATTTAAAATTACATCATTCTTGACTTATACTGTATTCAGTATTTTCTGTTCAGACATTCTGAAATTGTGAATTCGAGGTCCTAAATACTTTGCTGTCCCCAGTCCTGTCTCCGGGTCTCAATGTACAGGTCTGGCAGTGACGATTCCTCTTCAACTGAATGCGTGGACGGAGTGGCATTTACAACTTTGCCTAGGGCAGCAAAAATTCCAGAAGGGGCTCTGACAAGTGGAATATAGGACAATCTGGAGATGTAGAAAATGATGAAGAATCTAAAAACTCTGAAATGGAGAAAAATGAAGAAGATGAAAATGTAAGCTCTGACTATGATTTTGATGAAGGTACAAGTAAAAACAATTTGCATTTTGAAAGTTTTAAGAAGTGGTTACAGTCAGCAGATGGTGGGATGAAAACCATTAAGTCCTCAAAACAAGATGTTTTTCAGGCCAAAAGTATCCTGGAAATTATTGACAAAAAAAGGAAAATACCAGTCACTTTGTTACAAAAAACTAGTGAGAGATGTAGTTTTAAATCACTATGTATCAAAAAAGAAATCTTACCAGGGACAGTAAAATCATAGTTCAAATGTAGAAAAGGATTATGAGCTACCAAAGGAAACAGAAACTCTAAATGACACGAGTGAACAGGCTCTTGGCAGAAACAGCAAACGTTACAAATGGAATAGAATTTTCCTCAGCTAGTAATACAATGAAAAGGATCTTTACCTAATCTGAATGCAACATCCTTCTGGAAAGATACAAAAATATAATTGCTGAAGGGCCTATTTCTCAACAACAGACCCAAAAAGCATTGTGCTGCTGCCCACAAGGTATAGAAAGTTTAAAAAGCTTAATATTACTCAGATATGAACCTGGTTAAAATGTGAGCATCATGAACAGAATAACAAATAAATGAAGATAAATTTAAATTTTTTTCAGGAAAGTTTTAATATTTGTATTTGTAAAATGTAAAAACTCATCATTCTGAAAATGAATGCTCTGTAAACTGAGCTTTTAACTGTAAATCCATTAGGTGTTTTTTATACCTCTTTAAAATGAACCATTCTTAAATATTTTCATCACTGTTAGCATTTTCATTATAGAATTTTGCTTATACATTTATTATGGAT
Organism: Erpetoichthys calabaricus; assembly: GCF_900747795.2. Taxonomy (NCBI): domain Eukaryota; kingdom Metazoa; phylum Chordata; class Cladistia; order Polypteriformes; family Polypteridae; genus Erpetoichthys; species Erpetoichthys calabaricus. The sequence goes on from NC_041394.2 coordinate 131,362,250, forward strand.
TAATTTATTTTTCCTTGTACTTTGTAGTTAATATCATTAGGATAAGGGTATTGGGTTTACTTTTGAACTTTAAATTCTTTCATAATTGGTATTTTTTTTTTAAACACAAAACTTTTTATGGTACAAAAGTTAATTGAAATGTGAAATCAAGACTCAAATAAAATTTAGTAATAGTGTAAAATTGATTCCAAAATATTATCAATCTGTTTATGGAACTGAAATGTTATATTTGACATTGTTTAAAACAAGTCATAGATGCGACTGTTTTCTAAAAACTGCTAAACCATTTGCAAAATAAGAAGACAGCCATGATTCCTATAGAGACAGAATTTTACAGTGATTTATTAAATAAATGTTTCCTTAATGTAAGTGCTGCATTTTTATTAATAATTTAATTTTACACAGAATGAGCACTTCTTTGTGCATCTCTTCCATCATATTTTTTAATTGTGCCATCACTGTAACATTTTAAAACTGTTCTATCAATTACACTCCTGTATTGACTGAGTTAAAATGTTTATTATCTGTCAAAAATAAACCGGATTTATTAAATAAAAGAGTTTAAAATAAATGCTATTGAAAAGGCCAATTTTTTTATTGTTATGTATACATTTCCAGATCTTTTGAGAATCTGTGCAGAAGGTTTTGTCACAGGTGTTAAAAACATGTTTGCAACAGAGGCTGTTCTGAAACTGCTACTTCTGAGGTTTAGCTTATTCCAGTCAATAAAACTTCATCAGACTGTATCACTTGGATGCTGTGTGTTATCAGTATTATCAGTTATTTCCGTAGGTTCAAGGACGGCCTTCTATTACAACTTAGGTCCATCAATATAGGTCTTTTTTCTATGCAAAAAATGTTTAGCTAATTGTAAACATATAAGGAGAATGAGCACAATTTAGTAATCCATTCAAAAATTATAATAAATTAATCAAATATTACCTCCTCTTTAGTTTATCTTGTATAAAAATGACTGCAGGAGTTCACACAAGAATAGACATATCCTGATATTTGCAGACTACTCTGTCATTGTTAGTCTTCTACAAGATAAGGAAAACAGCCATGGACCTATCATCAATGAGTTTGTACAATGGTGTGATCACATATGGTTGCAGATTTCAGGTCCTTTCCACCATCCACTGTCTCAACTTTAATTAAAGGGAGACAGTACAGATGGTAGAGCAACACAAATATCTGGGAACAGTCATTGATAACAAACTAAACTTCGATTTTAACACAGTGCAAATCTGTAAAAAATGGCAGTCGCGACTTTTCTTTCTTAGGAAACTCAACTGTTTTAATGTGGTCAAAATGATGATGACACTTTTCATAAGTCCTTAATTGAATCCGTTGTTACATTTGCTTTTATCTTTTGGTTTGTCAACCTAAGGAACAAGAATATAATTCATCTTAACAACATTATAAAATTCTGTATTAAAATTATTGGTTAATAGCAGACATGTATCACTTAAATGTATTGCAAACAAGTTAGAAAGAAAGCCAACTCAGTTCTGTCAGACGGTAGCCATCCTCTTTGCTCTAAATTCCAGCTGTTGTCATCAGGCTGCAGATTTACATTTAGCTTCTTCTTTTATTCCTAGAACTATAAACATTTAAATTCTCTTACTTGAAGTGATGCTGCTAAATGTTAAAATCTGCATTATTATTTTGTGTATTGTTGAAAGTAATTATTCTTCTTGTATTGATCTTGAGTGTGGTTGTGAAATGTTTCATCTTTGTTTATCTATTTGATCTCTGTAACAGTGTCTTCTGTTTTTGTACTTTCCTGCTGAAAATAAATTTTGCTCTGGGATAGTAAAGTTTTCCCTAAACCTAAAAGATGTAGTTTGGCACTAAATGTTGTAGCCACCGTTGTCGTCTACAGTGCAGAGAAGTCCAGCTGTTATTGGAAGCAGTCAGATATAAATTTGTCAAAAGAAATTGAATGTTGATGATTTAAACATTAACTTAAAGTGAAAAAAATTCTTATGAAACTTTAGAATGCCCTGCAAACAGAATCTCTGACATTATTTATCTTTTTCTACTTATCATACAATAATGTTGAAGCTAAACAGTTTGTGATGTTACTTTGCATGAAGATATGGTTCTATTTTAATAATTTTTTACACCTTGCAAACTTTGTTTTTATAGTGAAATTCTTAAGTGTAGAATAAATATTACCAGATTCCATGATTTTTTTTCCCTTTATGTTTAATTGCTGTGAATTTAACAATATATGGCCTTCTAAGATCTACAGATTATATATTTAACGAGCTGTATATACCCGGCGTTGCCCGGGGCAGAAGTAACGTAATCGGTCAAACACTTACATATATACCAAAGTAAACCTAATCGGTCAAACAGTTACATATATAAAAAAACCGAACCTAATCGGACAAACAGCTTCATATATACAGAAGCGAACCTAATCGGACAAACAGCTAATCTATATACATAAGCAAACCTAATTGGTCAAACAGTTACATAAATACAAAAGCAAACCTAATCGATCAAACAGCTTCATATATACAGAAGCGAACCTAATTGGTCAAACAGTTATGCATGTGCAGAATGATTTTACAAACATTATGCGTGTTAACAATCATTAAAAAGAAAAGATTGAGGAACTGTTCTTCTATATGTGATGAAGCCACTAATAAGACAGATTTTTTTCAGGACCCAGCTGTTTCATAACTAAACTACTGCCACCCCAAAGTAATGCCTAATAGTGGTTTTTGGGGTAGCTGTGGAATAAAAAGGGTGTTTTTTAGTCAGTAAGAATCTGACACTACCCTTCAGTACGGGCTGAAGGGTGCCTATGTAAGGTTTTACATCCTTCCCGTATGGAAAAAAAAACATACTAAACTTTTTTTTCATCATTACAGATAATCTCAGTCAAATCGAAGTACGCATTCTCAATTTATTTTTATCTAATTTTTACTTTTTCACAAAGCCATCCCATGCCAATTTGTATGAATAAACTTTTGCTAGAGAGATAGCAAAAGTGTATTCATGCACATATTTTAATACGGATAATCTATCTCTAATCAAGGTTCTCATTTTCATTCTAATTTAAAATAATAATAGATACTCATTTTTTTCTTCTGTTTTAGAAAAACCAATCTATGCCACCTACGTCTTCGTCAAGTCAGCTTCATCCAGCTTCATCACATATAGAAGAAGAGTTCCTCAATCTTTTCTTTTTAATGATTGTTAACACGCATAATCTTTGTAAAATTATTCTGCACATGCATAACTGTTTGACCAATTAAGTTCGCTTCTGTATATATGAAGCTGTTTCATCGATTAGGTTTGCTTTTGTATTTATGTAACTGTTTGACCAATTAGGTTTGGTTATGTATATAGATTAGCTGTTTGTCCGATTAGGTTCGCTTCTGTATATATGAAGCTGTTTGTCCGATTAGGTTCGGTTTTTTTATATATGTAACTGTTTGACCGATTAGGTTTACTTTGGTATATATGTAAGTGTTTGACCGATTACGTTACTTCTGCCCCAGGCAACGCCGGGTATATACAGCTCGTTTCATATAAATATAAATTATTAAACAGTAAAATCTTCTTCTGTAATTTGCTACCGTGGCAATTTGTGTGTCTGTCCAGGATTTTAAATGACCTGTAGCTCGCAAACCGTTGCACCTATACACTTGAAATGTGGTACACATATAGTACGTCACGTCTACTATCCGCTTTATGGGTGATGATTGTTTTAGTCTTTTTATCTTTATTTTATTTTATTGTACAATCAAGTCCTATCTGCGCACAGCAGGGCAGCCGTGGGCGGATGCGTATGGTGTATTCACTCGATGTTATCGTGCATTGCGCTGTCAGTGGTATTTTGATAAAAGAATTTGAACAACATATAAGAAGCGTATAAATTATTAAACAGTAAAACATTAACATTTAAGAAGTAAAGTTACATTAAGTACTACTGCTGTGCCTTCGGGTATACCTCATTTTTTGTTTGCCCATTACATGCTTAAATGTATAAATTTTTTGGTGCACCTACCCGAGAACACGCGACATATAACCGAGCGTGGGAGAAGCATGGATTTTAAACACGCGTTGAGTTGATGTGCTGGTCTCCCTCGTGAAATAACTGGTAATGTTTGACTAAAATCTACAGCGAGTAAAACGACATTAGCTCCTATTTTTTTTTTTTACGATCTCTGAGATGTTGCTTTTTTCGGTTCAAGGCTTCATAAGCTCTTTTATGTTGTATGGTGTACTTATCCCAAACCATCATCTTTGAATGTTGCAAGACTTTCGCCTTGTATGTAGATCGGGGTAATTACATTCATTGCATTCCTAGTCTGAATCACAATGTGATTGTATGGGTGGTTACCTGGCACTGTAGGGTTGCCACCCGTCCTTTAAAATACGGAATCGTGCCGCGTTTGAGAATGAAATTGCGCGTCCCGTTTTGAATCAATACTGGACGGGATTTATCCCGTATTTTTTTTATCATTTTTTTTTTAAAGCAGCGTCTCATGCAAATCATCCCACACGCATTTTATGAAGATGCCTCCTTTCCTACTTTTGATTGGGTAATACTTGATGTCATCGTTAGTTTGATTGGTGTTTTTAACTGTCCAGTGAGTAGGGCGTGTCTTTCAACCGTAAGCAGATTTTTTGCACTGGTATCACTGACCTCGACGACGGCGACGTTATACGTCAAAAATAAATTACGATAAATGACGATTTTAGCGATACTTTATTACGACGGCGGCTACATAGACACGATCAAATAAAAACAAAAAAATCAAATAATCATTCTACATTTTCAAAACGTCGAAAAAACGACGGAATGAAAAAAAGGCCCACCCGACGACCCACCCATTCCATTTTTATATATATAGATATGACCTGTTGATTCAGTATGACTGTTGGCAAGTTTAACATCTTTGATCAACAGAGATTTATTGTACTTCCTCCTATTTGCTGTATTTTTCTCCCTACTTCAAAAATACTTAAAACAAAATTTTGAGTGGATTTTGTATCTTTCAGTTAGCTTTCCTTTGGTAAAGACTTAATGTCCATCAATATTACATGTTTTTAATTTATAATACTATTTGACCTCTATTATAGTCAACTATTCCTTACTGTATGTCAAACATTGGGTTTCAAAAAGTGTAATTTTTTAAAAGATATCTTTACATTCATATATCTCACAATGCATCCAAATATAAATACTACAAATTGTCTCTTATCTGCTGAAATCAATTCTGAAATTATTTTCCCTGTGCTATAGAAGAAAAAGTGCATTACGGTATTTGATAAATTGTATTTTACAAAATTATTGTTTATATATTTGTAATGGGCGGCACGGTGGCGCAGTGGTATCGCTGCTGCCTCGCAGTTAGGAGACCCGGGTTCGCTTCCCGGGTCCACCCTGCGTGGAGTTTGCATGTTCTCCCCGTGTCTGCGTGGGTTTCCTCCGGGCGCTCCGGTTTCCTCCCACGGTCCAAAGACATGCAGGTTGGGTGGATTGGCGATTCTAAATTGACCCTAGAGTGTGGGTGTTTTTGTGTGTGTCCTGCGGTGGGTTGGCACCCTGCTCAGGATTGGTTCCTGCCTTGTGCCCTGGGATTGGCTCCAGCAGACCCCCGTGACCCTGTGTTCGGATTCAGCGGGTTGGAAAATGGATGGATGGATGGATATTTGTAATTATGAAGGAGTTGCAGCTATTTATAAGACTAGTAGTGAAATATTATGTATTAGAGTAGTTCTGTATAGTTTTACTCTGTTCTGGAATACACCCATAAAATGGCTGCTAAAGAAAACATCCATCCATCCATCCATTTTCCAACCCGCCTGGGCCTCCTAAAATCCACCACCAGCTCCTTGGTTTTGCTGGTGTTCAGTTGTAGGTGGTTTGAGTCGCACCATTTAACAAAGTCCTTGATGAGGTTCCTATACTCCTCCTCCTGCCCACTCCTGATGCAGCCCACGATAGCAGTGTCGTCAGCGAACTTTTGCACGTGGCAGGACTCCGAGTTGTATTTGAAGTCCGATGTATATAGGCTGAACAGGACCGGAGAAAGTCCAGTCCCCTGCAGCGCTCCTGTGTTGCTGACCACAATGTCAGACCTGCAGTTCCCGAGATGCACATACTGTGGTCTATTTGTAAGATAGTCCATGAGCCATGCCACTAGGTATGAATCTACTCCCATCTCTGTCAGATTGTCCCTAAGGAGCAGAGGTTGGATGGTGTTGAAGGTGCTAGAGAAGTCTAGAAACATAATTCTTACAGCACCACTGCCTCTGTCCATATAGATGATGGCATCCTCCGCTCCCACCTTCTCCTAGTATGCTAATCATGCAACGTAACTAAACAGCTCTTTGAAATGGGCAGAGGCTTAAGTCATCTCTGGTGTTGCTGCAATGCATGGTTTCAAATGTCCTAAAAAATTGGTCTTGTACAATGCAAAAAGTAATTCAATTAATGCAGCATTTATTTGTCACAATACAATGTGTTTTCTCAATGTGTCTTATGTAGTCATAACGGCTTGAACAAAATAATTCAGACACAACACACATTACCTGTGTACTTGAGTCTCAAGTTTATTCAACTTGCACGTTCCCTACAATGCCTTAAGGGTTGTAGGAGCAGGGTAGGTTGTGGGTAAAGCCTTTCACTTTACTGTAAACACTGATTGTTTAGCATTAGAGAGATCGGGGCTGAGTACAAATGCTGTGGAGGGAAATGTTTCTGTAATTTTAGCTACTATGAAAAATCCACCCCTTTTTAAGAAGGAGAAATCCGCAAAAGTATAATTCCATTTAGGAAAAAATAACTTCAAAAAATGTGTGGAAGGTCATAAAGTTGCACAAGGTATCTGCATAGCTGTCTGGCATCTATGAACCTAAGCCATGTACCCTAAAATGTATTTAGTTTTTTGGATTAAATAATTTTTTCGGCAGTGATAAGCTGCTGCTCATTGTGCCCAGTAAATAATATTTATATTGAATAAATGTCTAAAAAACCCCAAAACATCAGATACTATGCAATAAAAAGAAATGCCTATTGTGTTTGTTTTGAAAGGTTGCCAACCTGATATAACCCATGTGTGTTCAAAACTGTATGTCATAAATATGATCTCTAAAATTAATAAATCAGTGATTATCTTTGTAATTAAAAACTTTTTGATATTTTATTTTACATCTCTATGAAAGTGTTCAATAAAAGAAACGTGTCTGGTTCATACTACAATATTTGAAATTAAATGAACCAGAACTCTTAATTCTCTCCTTTTACTGAGCATTACATAAATCACAAATAGTTTTAAGTATAAGACATCAGAAAATTTAATGTATCTTTCTCAGTGTTTTTTTCTACAGAATATTTAGTAATTTAATTTTAAATTACTTTTATAAATGTCTTTTCTACACATATTCAACTTAAATGTTTACATTATGTATTTCAGAAAGAAAGTCAAATGTTATTAAAGATTGCATTGTATTAGCTATATTTGGCAATAAAACAAATTAAGTTTTTTTTATTTAATTTTATTGAATGTATTAAAAGCAAGAGACATTCAATACAAATAAGTCAAAGTTAACAAAACTAAATTCAATTCAACCCCAACCCATGAGAAAGAGAGGAAGGCCAAGATCCAGAGTAAAACTTTGAGAGTAGTAAAGTGGGAAAGAAGTCATTTTCCTTAATATAAATGCTTATTCTAAAATGTTACTGATTAGATCCTGCCAGGTTTTAAAAAAGTTTTGAACACATATTCTAAGCGAGAATTTGATTTTTTTCCGATTTCAAGTAGTATATAACATCAGTTACCCACTGACTTAAAAGAGGTGGGCTAGGATTCTTCCAGCTGAGCAAGATAAATCTACGTGCTAGTAGTGAAGTAAAGGCAATTACAGTTTGTTTGTCCTTCTCCACTTTAAGCCAATTTGGGAGTACACCAAACACAGCTGTTAAAGGGCTAGGAGGGATCGTGACACCAAAGCTGTCTGAAAGGCATTTAAATATTTTGGTCCAGAATTTTATTAATTTGCTGCAGGCCCAAAGATAATAAGATCTCCAAGGTGTTAGACTTTGTGGGTGAATATATTACATTATACAGGCATCAAATGTTAGAAGCTAAATGTCTGCCCTTAATAAATCTGGTTTGGTCTTGTGATATTACCGAAGGAAGCACTTTCTCAGTACTTCTAGCTAGAACTTTGGACAGCATTTTCACATCATTTAGAAGTGAGATTGGTCTGCATGATGCACATTATATGTAATACATTCTTATTTTTATGGTAATTAATGGTTGGTGAAAATTATGACATAGAATTTTATTGTCTCTATAAATGTTGCTAATAAAAGTAGAGCTAACTTAATTTAAATATTGTTTTAAAACATTTGGCAGGGTGGCCATCAGGACTGGCTGCTTTCCCTCTCTGAAGTGAGTTTATAGCATCTACTAATTCTGAGAGTCAGAGGTTTATCCAATTCTTCTACACTGAGAGTATACAGTACAGCTGTGGTATCTGTAATGCAATGCAAAACGCATGGTGTCTTGTCTTCTTCAAACTGAGTAAAAAATAAGGACTAATAGTATTGTCTAAATGTGTGCATTATATTTTTATGGTGAACGATTTTGTCTCCATCTGTGTTGGTAATTACTGGTATTGCATTGTGAACTTCTTGCTTGTGGATTTGTTGCTCTAAGATCTTATTAGCCTTCTCTCCATTTTCATAGTAATGATTTTGCGATTTAAAAATGAGTTCTGATTCTTTTGTTGTCAAGAGATTGAGTTCTGATTGCAAAGCACAAAAATGTTACGTACTCCCATTTCCACGCTCAAATCGTGATGTATAAAACCTAAACTTGGCGTAAAGCCACACACATTTTCATGCTAGCTCAAACCCTGGCGAACGCAAGTTCTCCATTCGGTTTTGCAAACTGGCGGCACCCAGCGTCAAAGCAGTGCTTTTGTTCCAGTGTGGTTTCCCTTTCTTTTTTAGATGCACATCCCTGACGCTGCTTTATCAAATACACTGAAATTAACCGCATATTATTTATTAGTTTAAGGCATCTGATTGTAATTAACCTGTAACAATATAATGATCCATGGAATGGCCAAACTATTCCAAATACCATAGCTGATTTAGCGTTGTTCCTCTCAATGCACCACTAAGAGTATTTATCTCACTGTATCTGAGTGTGGAATCACAGCTCTACAGCAGCTGATCGGAAAGAGAATTATCAGTATACAACATCTAGCACACGCTACCTCAGCCATGCGCACTGTCTATTGAACTGCTCTCATAAAGCAAACACTTCAGAGCCTTTCCTGTAGGGACATCGCGGTTCAGAAACAGTTCCATCCCAAAAACTATAAATGCACTAAATCAGTCCATCAAGTGCTCCTTGAAGAACTGTTTGTACTTATTAGTACAATTACCTCACTGTAAACTTGCGATACAGTTATAATATTGCACAACCAGAGCCACTTTATACGATTGGTTACTCGGAGAAAGAATAGGAAGGACAGGAATTGGAGGTTAGTATGTTTGAAAGAGACAGTACTGGTGCAATAAATTATTTCATCGAAGGTTGCGCATGGCACAGCAAGTATCTTGTGGGGGTATGTCCAGGAACAATCTCTGGACAGAGCGCCAACTCGTCACTATCACTGTGCCACCGTGTTCCCATGTTTAATAACATGCTTTAACTCCTTTCATCATTAAAATGATATCAAGTATACATCTCAGTATTTTAATTATTCAGAGAGCTGTAATATCACGAATGTAATGGATTCTGTGCCCAGTCGGAGGAAGAGCACATAGAAGAACATATAGAAAACAAATCATTTAATGTGCTACTTTAGTTACGATGATATTTGAGAAACCATTAAACAATTTAAAGATGAAGTTTATGATGTTCTACTTTAATGATAAAATAAACTACAGTAATCCCTCACTACTTCGCGGTTCACTTTTCGCGGATTCACAACTTCGCGGATTTTATATGTAAGCATATCTAAATATATAACGTGGATTTTTCACTGCTTCGCGGGTTTCTGCGGACAATGGGTCTTTTTACTTCTGGTTCTTGCTTCCTCAGTTGGTTTGCCCAGTTGATTTCATACAAGAGATGCTATTGGCGGATGGCTGAGAAGCTACCCAATCAGAGCACGCAGTTAAGTTCCTGTGTGCTGCTGATTGGCTCAGCAACGGAGTGTTGCATTAACCAGGAAGTCTCATCTCACTCATTCAGCATTAACGTGCTACTGCTTCAGGGGCCGTGTCCAAGCGCCAACAGAAGATGCAAATGATTGCAGAAAAGGTAAAAGTTTTGGATATGTTGAAGGAAGGGAACAGCTACACCGCTGCAGGACACCATTACAGTATCAATGAGTCCACAATTCTTTTTATTTAAAAAGGAGGAAAAGCATATAAGATCTACGGCCGCAGTGTCCTTTAACCAGGGCGCAAAACGAGTTGCAAGTGGACGTGATAAGGCAGTAGTCTGGATGGAATCTGCTTTAGGAATCTTTGCAACAAGGTTGACGACGTCATGACCGCCTACAAGCTGCTACGTGTACTTCGCTATACAGTAAGTGTAAACTTATCTACCGATTTCATATTGCGTAGCAGTTGTCCCTGTTATTAATAGAGTAAAGGGTGGGTTGTAAACAATACAGGGAGGGTTTAAAAACGTCCAAATACACGTTAAATAGTTAAATAAATATGGTGTCCCTACTTTGCAGAAATTCAGTTATCGTGGTCGGCCTTGGAACCTATCTCCCGCGATAAGTGAGGGATTACTGTACGTGATTAAAGTGGAAATTTTGAGATTAAAGTTGACATTTCAAGCTTTTTTCTCACTGTGTCCCTATTTTTTTTTCTTTTCTCTGTACCCTAATAAGCTTTCATATGACACTCAGACCTGCGGTGGGCTGGCGCCCTGCCTGGGGTTTGTTTTCTGCCTTGCGCCCTGTGTTGGCTGGGTTTGGCTCCAGCAGACCCCCGTGACCCTGTAGTTAGGATTTAGCAGGTTGGATAATGGATGGATGGATGGATGACACTCAGACGGTGGGCTACGACTCGCCTTTTCACAGCAATTTTGATATCTGACAACTTCTTTTTGATGTGCGACTTTGTGAACTTGAGCTTTTGAGTTTCTCCGACACTTTATGTCACTCGATCAACTTCCTTTTGTTGTTTATACCACTGTTTCACCAACAAATAGTACGTTTTTCCTTGCCTCCACTTGGTATTCGCTGAAATTCTTCTATCTTCCCCTGTGCTTTTGCCATTGCCTTTTCACAGAACACTGAGCTTAAGGGCTATTTATATTGATTTGCATATTCAAAGAGGCATAATTCTGGGAGGAGGTGGAGCAGCAGGCATGTGCGTTACTTTTCACACAGAGTTATGGAGTGGAAGAACGTGAAAGTTGGCGAACACACAGATTTATGCATTTGGATTTTTTTGTGTGTATGCACATTTCCGCTTTTGTCCTTACGCCATGTTTTAGTGTGAATTCTATACAAGACAAATTCTATGCATGAGGCCCCAGGACATTAATTCCAGTCTCTTTGCTACAAGACAGGACCTGCTACCACTGTGCCACCCTGCTGTCTCTATATCGTAATGATTAATAATAAAAGTAACTCATCCACTCAAACACTTTTAAACATGGACTTGACAAATGGTAAAATAGTGTAGCACCTGCACAAGAGAAGATTTATTTTACTCCTCAGATTTCAGATTTTTATAGTATATTTTTATACTATAATACTACAGATTTTTTTATACTATATTTTTCTGTTTTACTTTGTTATCATTTGAAAAACTCATATTCTAATTCTAAGGTTAGCTTTTTTGTATTCAAAATATATTTTAAATGTTACATTATTTTGTTTTTTCTCTTTGGACAACTCCAGTTTGTTGCCGTGACATAGTGCTAGGAAGCAAAGCTTCAGAGATTGTGTTGTGTAAATCACTGGTACAACAGTTTGCTGAAATTCACTTCCTGGTATCTGAGATAACAGATAGTTCCTTCAGAGCTTTGTCTGAGATTAGTTTTGGCTATTATCTCCTGGTGCAAGAACTTCAGCTTTGTTTTTTGACTTTGATTTAGAATTTTTGTTTGGCTTTTGATAGTTCATTTTGACTTTTTGATTTTAAACCTTGCCTGTTTATACTGACAATGTTTCACTTTCTGGTCCCTTCAGATTTGAACAACTGCTGTCTCCATCTACAGCAGCATAACCCTTAGTTTTGACTGTGTAACATAATAAGTACACCTGTGTCTCTAAGTCTCTCCTACCTCAGTGCGTTTATACACTATCAAAAATGACACTTGGTGATGTGTGCTGTAAGTAATGTGTTTATATTTTGTAATTATCCTTATTCACTAAGAATTAACTGAAAGTGGAGTCTTTTTTAGTCTTTTTTACTTTCTCATATATGAAGTATAGGGAAAGTATTGTAATCGTCCAAAAAGTCGACCTTGACATTTTTATGAATCTCAATGTTTTAGACCTCCCTGAGTCCGAAAATACCATTTTTGGAATTATGTTTGTGTATGTAAACACGATCATTTGAGTACACTTTCACTTAGGTCAACTAAATTTTGCATACAAGTATTAGGTGCAAAACGTTGATTTCTTATCAATTTTTGACTTATTTCTGCTAACCGGAAGTGGTACTTTTATATTCATGCAGCTGCAGAGTCCGATTTATTCAACTTTACTTTAATAATAATGGTTTAGTATATTATGCATTTCATTTGATTTGTTGTTGATGGATCTTTAATGTTCATAATATAAAAATATAATCATTTCATGATTGAATATCAGAGACTGTGTAAATCTAATTTCATATGAGCTCTTTGATCATGAGGCTATACATCTTCATGAACAAAAATATAAATGTGGCTTTTAAAATTTTAACCATAAATGTTCCTTGACACCTCCTCACTTCCATTTCATTAAAGTAGAATTAAACTCTGTTAGTCATATTCTTTCAATGCATCGTAAAGCTGAATAGAATTATCTTTTAATAAAAAACTTAAAATCTTTATTTCTTAATAAAGGCAAAGACAACCGCAATACTATCCCAAAGCAAGATCTATCATGTAGTAAAATAAAATACGTATCTAGTACAAAATATAATTACGCATGCATAGAAAATAGTGCAAATCACACCGGGAGCACAAAAAAGGATTAGGCAGCGATGCTTGACTCTTTAAACATTATGTGAAATCGAATTCCTGTTATTTTCTATAAAAGATACCGTATGTGTGAGGCAAGAGAAAAAATTCTAAATAAGTCAGTAACAGTCACTGATTACAACAATAATTAGCTGTGTTATATGAGGTAATTTTTAAAAAGCTCTGTGTTTGTGATTAATTTTTTCATTTGGCTGCAATACACAGATGCATGTGCTAGTTAACGTAGTAATTTGTACTGTGAGGAAGTCTAATCAAAAAGAAAGATATGCATTGTATCCTTTACAGGACACACATGTAGTAATAGTATGATTCTCATTTTAAATATTACAATACCAAGGCCATAACTTCAGCATCCATGCTGTGGTGGCTGAATTTGAATTTTAACACAAATGTATGCTTCAGGATCAGGCTCTGCCCCCTTGCCACACTCCACAGAAAAAGCAGGTTCAAAAAATTAAAAGGTGGATAGATAAATATATAAATGGTTTATGTTTCAGATGGTGAGGTTAAAAATCTGTGAACATAATAACCCATCAGAAGTTGGGAAATAATAAACTTACCATATTTTTTATTATATTTTACAGCTTTTATAACCTCGAGACTGCGGTGGGTTGGCACCCTGCCCAGGAATGCTTCCTGCTTTGTGCCCTGTGTTGGCTGGGATTGGCTCCAGCAGACACCTGTGACCTTGTGTTCGGATTCAGCGGGTTAGAAAATGGATGGATGGATGGATAACCTCGAGAGGCTTTCTTTCTGTTACTGAAAACTCCTTTTATGGCTCTGCAACAAATACAGTGCCATACATTTTTTTCTCCCATGTCTGCTCCTCTGAGAAGATTGTATTTTTTTGTTTTTGCCTTTTTTATCCATTTTATTATATGACAGAATAACAGGTAGTGATTTTTGGGCTCACGGAGGGTGAATTTGTCATATATTGCAGTTATGTGTGGTTTATGTTTTATTGTTGTTTTTTGTTAATTTTGAATGATTATTTCTCTTTTCAGTAGGCTGTTGTTGTTGATTTACTACGTGATAACAGTGTACTGTGTTTTTAATTGTACTTTAGTTCCATGTTATTTGTGGATGGAACACCAAGAGGTGTGACTACCCTAATGTTAACACTCATGGGTCCTCCCTTTGGATACAGTATATAAACTGAGAAGGCCTAGGAGGGGGAACTGATAATAATGGCAAAGAGGAATTACAAGTGGAAGTGACAATTATACAATTGAGAGGAGTTGGAAATGAAAGTACAGAATTTCAATAGGCATCTCTCAGCTGTAAACAATAAGCAACAATGTGCTCAGGTTGGCACACAGGCTACTGCAAACCTAACCTCCATGTTTCTGTTTTGTATTTTGACAGCTTGGTGCAACTACAAAGTGGTAAAACCATACCTTTTGAGGTATACAATAAGCCTGTATCTGTGAGCTGGGAGAAAGCAGGAATATATTGTCTCCTTATGTTTAGAACACTGATCTGTTTCTGCATTTCCAAGTATACATTCTGCAATAGTAGGTTGTGCCTGGCATTGCAGGTAGTTCTACCACTTTACAGTGTTGGGGAAACCATTTTAATTATTTACATACCTGTCTCCTTTGTGAAGTACTTTACATCTTTCACTGGCAGGCTGTGTATGGACAACATAACTCCAACTTTATGAATTAAGCAACAAGACTGGTTATCTGTAGCTTTCTCTCTGTTACTACAGATAACATCTTTTCTGATCTCTTTGCACAACACCAAGGCACCTCTATACCTCTCTGTATTACCTCTTGCAGGCAAACCCCTCTGACTCTATGGCCTGAAGCAGACACTCCTGGCAATGCTCACTATTATGTACACCTCCACTGAAATCAGGATACAGCAATAATAGGAGAGAATTCTAGTACCTCTTTCACATAACATTAGAAGCCTCACACATTTTTTTAAATGCTAGAACCATCAAGGGGCATCTAAACCCTTTTTTTCTCACTAATGGCTCATCAGTTCAGCATACTCATAGCACATCCCAACTACTCTACCTCAGAAACCGTAAACACCCTTATACAATTTAAATGAACCTAAAAATAAATTATTTCTTAGCATACGGCTTATACTGTTAGCATACATTTTCAATTAAATAAAAAACTTTCCAGGGTTGCTCTGCCACTGGGAAGAAAACTCAACATAATTTATATTAATATTTTTTATTGAAAAGCAAAAAGAAAATTCAATCACCAGGGTATATAAAATAACAATTGAAGTAGAATTTTTTTGTTAGAAATATTTAGAAAATTTACAACCATACTTAAGTATCTATCTATCTATCTATCTATCTAAGATATTTCTGTGGTTATCCAAACATTTGTATACAACAACAATATAACACATTTTCATATAAAGGATGTAGCTCAAAGTGCTTTACAACATGTCAAAGAAGCAGTTACATGCAAAAAAAAATTACATTTAGGTAAGAATAATAATGGATAAATTGTATTAAAAGATAATAAATAATGCATACTTACATAAAAAGGTATATAATTAAGAAAAGTAGAATCCTTAAATATAGTAATACTTTATAAATGACAGTCCAATATAAGATTAGATTGCCAGGGTTGACAGAAAAAATAGAAATAAAACAAAACTGTGGAGGTTCCAGGTCAATACGACAAGAGGCATGCAGGCATATTACAAAATAGCCTGCATCAACCATCAGTACAGATTATTGGGATTTTTACGGTGACAGTTTGCACAGTTTTATTTTACTTTATTGCATGTGCATCCTACTTTTCACTTCTTCATTCTACCTGAAGTGAGAAGGACCCAAAGGCATGCTGTGATAGGAGCTTTTCAATTAGCTGGAAATGTAAAATAGTAAATTTAAGTAAAAATAAATTTTTCTCTAAATCTAGTGTATGCAAATTACAGTTATATTTGCATGTTTAATTTAATATGTAGGTAAACGTGAGAGGCATGATGGACTGAATATAAAACTTCGCTTTAATAGCCATTCATTGACTTTTGTTTTGTTCCATGTATATTCTCTCATGTGACTCTTCTCTTCATTTTATTGTATTGCCCATAAAAGGCTCAAAAAGTTACATCACCACAGTCACAGATTATCTTTCCTTGATAATCGAGTGTGTTCTTTCTCCAAATAGGGAATAGTGTTTAGTATACAGTGGTGTGAAAAACTATTTGCCCCCTTCCTGATTTCTTATTCTTTTCCATGTTTGTCACACAAAATGTTTCTGATCATCAAACACATTTAACCATTAGTCAAATATAACACAAGTAAACACAAAATGCAGTTTTTCAATGATGGTGTTTATTATTTAGGGAGAAAAAAAATCCAAACCTACATGGCCCTGTGTGAAAAAGTAATTGCCCCCTTGTTAAAAAATAACCTAACTGTGGTGTATCACACCGGAGTTCAATTTCCGTAGCCACCCCCAGGCCTGATTACTGCCACACCTGTTTCAATCAAGAAATCACTTAAACAGGAGCTGCCTGACACAGAGAAGTAGACCAAAAGCACCTCAAAAGCTAGACATCATGCCAAGATCCAAAGAAATTCAGGAACAAATGAGAACAGAAGTAATTGAGATCTATCAGTCTGGTAAAGGTTATAAAGCCATTTCTAAAGCTTTGGGACTCCAGCGAACCACAGTGAGAGCCATTATCCACAAATGGCAAAAACATGGAACAGTGGTGAACCTTCCCAGGAGTGGCCGGCCGACCAAAATTACCCCAAGAGCGCAGAGACGACTCATCCAAGAGGTCACAAAAGACCCCAGGACAACGTCTAAAGAACTGCAGGCGTCACTTGCCTCAATTAAGGTCAGTGTTCACGACTCCACCATAAGAAAGAGACTGGGCAAAAACGGCCTGCATGGCAGATTTCCAAGACGCAAACCACTGTTAAGCAAAAAGAACATTAGGGCTCGTCTCAATTTTGCTAAGAAACATCTCAATGATTGCCAAGACTTTTGGGAAAATAACTTGTGGACTGATGAGACAAAAGTTGAACTTTTTGGAAGGCAAATGTCCCGTTACATCTGGCGTAAAAGGAACACAGCATTTCAGAAAAAGAACATCATACCAACAGTAAAATATGGTGGTGGTAGTGTGATGGTCTGGGGTTGTTTTGCTGCTTCAGGACCTGGAAGGCTTGCTGTGATAGATGGAACCATGAATTCTACTGTCTACCAAAAAATCCTGAAGGAGAATGTCCGGCCATCTGTTCGTCAACTCAAGCTGAAGCGATCTTGGGTGCTGCAACAGGACAATGACCCAAAACACACCAGCAAATCCACCTCTGAATGGCTGAAGAAAAACAAAATGAAGACTTTGGAGTGGCCTAGTCAAAGTCCTGACCTGAATCCAATTGAGATGCTATGGCATGACCTTAAAAAGGCGGTTCATGCTAGAAAACCCTCAAATAAAGCTGAATTACAACAATTTTGCAAAGATGAGTGGGCCAAAATTCCTCCAGAGCGCTGTGAAAGACTCATTGCAAGTTATCACAAACGCTTGATTGCAGTTATTGCTGCTAAGGGTGGCCCAACCAGTTATTAGGTTCAGGGGGCAATTACTTTTTCACACAGGGCCATGTAGGTTTGGATTTTTTTTTCTCCCTAAATAATAAAAACCACCATTTACAAACTGCATTTTGTGTTTACTTGTGTTATATTTGACTAATGGTTAAATGTGTTTGATGATCAGAAACATTTTGTGTGACAAACATGCAAAAGAATAAGAAATCAGGAAGGGGGCAAATAGTTTTTCACACCACTGTATATTTGTTATTTTCATCTGCAGCTGTCCAAAATTTAATGCCAGAAATATTCGGCTTGACTTGACTTGCACTGCATTATAGGGCATCAACATTTCATTGGGAATAACTGCTCATGAACCGTTATGCTATGCCTTTGCTTATAATGCATACAAAAAGTGTACCAAGAGTTTGATATAGCAGCAGAGTGGTCAGTAAATGAAGTACACAGCTAGCATCGATTTGACGTGGGGATAGGAGAACAAACAATATTAGCACATTGTTGACTGAGAAAGCCATGCGTGAATATCACAACCCTGGAAGGCAGATCACTCACTTTCACAAACACTGCATAACTAAAAATGCATGCAAATGACAGAATAAATAGTTGGCTTTCTTTGCTTGCGTACGCATCTTGTAAAACCAATATGTGTGTATGTGATTTAATACACACTGGTATTTCACTATGGCTGCACTCAAATCATAATTTTTTTCCTAAAAGGCACTTCATTCATGGCCAAATACCACATTCTATTGGCTCTTCTGTGTTCACGAAGAAATTCTACTGTTTATTTTCATATTTGCATACATTGTTGGTTCTGCCCTGTCTGAGAAAACATTGCAAGTAAGCTGCCCTCCAGTGCTGTGCTCTTCACTGGATTTGACTCTTGTTGTTATTATTAACATTAAACAGTACCACGCTTTATTTCAGAATTATACCAATACCAGCCTTCTTTTTTCTTTATTACAATTTAGTTAGATCTGCTAGTACATTAAAAAATGTTGCCAATAGAAATTGCCCCATCAGATTATCAGCTTAGTTTTTAAAGCATCTATATATATAAAATCCCTATGTGCATCCAGGTGTCCGTGTGTGGGTGTCTTCTGGTGAAGTGCGCATGCGCAGGGCACGGTGCTATGCGCGATATTACTGTCAGAGAAAGTTAGAGGCGTTTTACGGAAATACAAACCAGTATTACTGCGAGAGGAAATTAAAGGTACATAATACAGTGACGCATATTACAGCCACATACAAGCCAGTATTACTGTCAGAGGAGATTAAAGGCATATTACCGACGCGCACGCCTGTATTACCGCCAGAGAAAATTAAAGGTATATTATGGACGTACGGACGTATATTACGAACGTACAAGCCAGCGGATGTACAAGATGGTATCCTTCAATAAGGGCGCGCAAAGGCATCCTTCAATAAGGGCGCGCACAAAAAGGCGAGCCTCAAAAGGACGACCTCAATTGGGCACAGCGAATAAAGGCGCGCGTAAATAAAGATCTGCACCTGTTGCTCTTCACATATTCCAGAGCCATTTGAACTAAATTATCTACGCGCCCTTATTGAATAGAGCCGTACAAGACAGTATTATTGTCACAGAAAATTAAAGACACACAATACACGGCGGCAGCCCACGAACAACGGTCAGCTCAGCAAGTAAACATCAACAAAAGAAAGGCTGAAAGAAAGAAAAATACGACCAACAAAAGAAATGAGGTCAAAGTCCCTTGCCATTTAATATAGACTGTTACTACTAATGTTTATGCACTACTGTTCTAGCGCCCATTATTGTAACGGGCTAAATGACTAGTTCAGGTATAATTTCCAAAAGGATATACAGCAACCAAGAAAAGTAAAGACACACACAATGATCCAGTGACATAGCTCTTTCCCCTCTCCCAACGTCTATCTTAGATTTTACTTGGGCATCTTATAGTCTTGGACGCTGTAGGCAAGTCATAATGATGCTCTTTGTATTTCTCTAATGCAACAGATTTCTCTGCATATGATGCCAGTGCATACCTTTACTAAACAGGCTTAAATTACTGTATCATATTGGTTTTGTATTAATTACTATTGATTAAAATGTTCATATTAACAGCCAGAATAAATATCAATAATAACTTTGATCAGTCCATCGCTTTTCTTTCATTTGGCAGCTTGAAATTGCTCCCTTCCATATCTCTAGCTTGTTATTTTTTATGCCAAGAATAATGTGGTCCACTCCCTCTTTATTAAATACATTTTGCAAACAAGACAGTCCTCATGTTACCTCCTGGTGCCTGCAATCTTTTTAAATGCTTTTTCCTCTTATATATCTTACACCTCCTAGATTACATCTTGCCTGAAGAAGGGGCCTGAGTTGCCTCGAAAGCTTGCATATTGTAATCTTTTTAGTTAGCCAATAAAAGGTGTCATTTTGCTTGGCTTTTCTCTACCGCCTAGACCAGACAGCTTTGCGTGTTTCCACAACACTACACAACCTTTTATTTGTATCACCCCATATTGCAGTCTCTCTGTCAAAATAAACGTTCTGAAAATGAATGCGTGAAATGTTTTGCCCCATAGTATAGAGACAAATGCAATTGTACGTGATGTAATTTCACACAAGTAAAAGTTAAAGTGATGTTGGCTGCATGGCACCTTATTAACTTGTTCATTAAAGCCCCAGCTTCCATTATAAGCAGTACTCTTCTTGAACTTTAAGATACTACTTTTCATAGAACAAGTTATTTTAGTAAATTTTTTTTTAAATTCTCACATATTTACTGTTTGAGTTTAAATGAGTAGAGACAAAAAATAAATGTTGAAATAATGTACCACTAAAATTTCACGGAATAGTTTTAAAAGAAAAACTCTTGAAACAGAAATCAGAAACTAGCACGCAAGTTACGTGGGGCAATAGAGCAAGCACTAACATACTTTTCTTAGCATCACAATAAGAAGCCACTTTGACTTGGCTAAATACGGTGGAATTAAAAAGAGAAAATACAATAGAGTGAGTGACTATAATTTCTGCCTCCATAAAGGAATGTATTAGTAAAGGACTTTCATTAATAAAATGTATTCATATGGACTGCTGAATTTGTATTTGTAAATTGTTGTTTAAGGCCAAGACTTCTTTTGACATCACATAACTAGATAATATACTAGAACAAATTTGACGCAAACATGCCATTGAGCCCATTAAGCTTAGCGCATGTGCAGTGCATGTTACTGATGCATCAGTCACAATATGGGAACTTGGCGTGAATGGGGTACTAGTGTATCATACCGCATACACCCACACATATCTACAAGCACTCAAACTGGGCCAATTTAGAACTGCAAGTTCAACTAGTGTTCACATACAGTATTTAAGGTGTGGAATGAAAAACCACTGCAATATGTAGAGAGCTTGCAGGTTCCACAGAGATCATTTCAATATCACATTGAAAAGACTCCACTGTCTTAAATAGTAAGTTTGCAGTTGGTGCCTGTGTTTTCCTTAAAGGTCAATTTTGAGTCTATGGCTCTCAATCAGTGATCTTTCTACACTAGCAGTTCTAAAATTATAATATGCATTAATGGGAGTCATCATATGCTTCTTATATCTTCTTATAATCTGTAAAAACTGAACATTTGCTAGACTTGCAGCAAACCTGTAAATAGCCGAGAAAATATGACTTGCTAACAATGTGTCACGACTGCGTTACAGAGTTTCATGATTTATTTTGGGTCAGTAATCATAATGTTCCTCCTGTTATTTTTGTATTTTGTTTTTATTGTTATATAATGGCATAATTGTAGCAATATTTTGAAGTCAATTTTTCTCAGAGGCACCAACATTTTTTAGTTAAACATTCATGGTTGCAGTCATATTCCTGTTCATTGACGGTGACACTTCAGCATTTTGAAACATGAACTCATTATGTCATCATTATAAAAGATGGCAGTGCATTCAGACTAATGTCCAACCTTTAAATTGTGATAGCAAAAGTATTGACTTTTGGAGAATTTAATTAGAGAAAGAAAAAAGATTGGATCATTAGATCTTTTTTTGCCATTTTTGTCTTAAATTTTGACAGTCATACAATTCATATATATATATATATATATATATATATATATATATATATATATATATATATATATATATATATATATATATATATATATATATACTGTATATTTGGTATTTGTTCAGTGCCTTTTGCAGATGAATCTTACTGATTTTCCCATAAAGAAAGACCTTTATTTGAAAGTCAGTTTTTGACTAAATCTGTCTTTTGGACATTTCAGTCCTGGTTATCAGGTACATCAGGAATAAATCAGGTAAGCAGTTTTTTGTTTTCTGTTAAATAAAGTGAAGCTGTTTAGTTTAATACATTCATGTCACCAGCCAGTTGCATGTTTTTGGGCATACAAGTGAGAATATTACTGTAATCTATACATGTAACTATACAGATACTGCTACTCTTACTACAGTATTACTACTACATACTGTACTTTATTAAGCAATGGAATTACTGCTTGATTAACTCATTACTTTTAATTATTGGCTACTAAATCAAATACATATGTTTGGTATGCACAGTATTTCCAAAGACTAACTAAACTCATCATCACCATTACTGCACTTTAATGGAAATATTCAGGCTTTAGCGGCCTACAGTATACTATACACATCTGTACAGAGGGAACATACAAAAACTGTTGGCACAGGCTAGTCCAATTCTTTGAAGGTACAGCTTTTAAATTGTTCTTTTTTCTTCATGTTTCTGCTGCTGTATGCATTTGAATTTCCCCATGGATTAATAAAGTTTATCTAATCTAATCTAATTGTAGTAAATACAGACACAGATTTTTTTTGTCCTTACAATAACCTTTCAAACAGGAAAAGAATAGTGGTAATAAATTAAACAATCTTTACAAGGGTTAATTGACTTACGTCTGCATGTGTGTGGTGTATTTATTGCTGTCCCTGTTCACTATTGGTATGCCAGTATAAAAGTCGCATTACATATATTCATACCCTGCTAATATAATACTGCGAATGCTAAAATAATGCATGCAAACTTCATTCATATTACAAAACAAGCAGTCACATCTTCATAAAGCTTTTCTCATACCCAAAGTCAAGAAGTATGTGAATAAATATACACATTCTCTTCTGTGTTTGGTATAAAAACAGCAATTTCACCTGATATGCAAAACAATTGAAAATTACGTTAGACTTCCAAATGGCAATTATAGACAGATTCTTAACAATATTAAAATATTGCAAATACAAGAGATACTAATTTATTTCAGATTTGTTTGTTTTGATATTCTGGTATTATAACTTAAATGGAGCAAATGAAAGAAAGAAAGAAAGAAAGAAAGAAAGAAAGAAAGAAAGAAAGAAAGAAAGAAAGGAGAACAGAATTCCTCACAAGAAGATGTATTCAAGGTGAAATTATCATGCTACCTCCTGATGATTTTAATCGCTCAGTATGGTATAACATTTTTGGTTCTTTATTTCACCTTACACAATTTCTTGTATTAGGAATTTGTTAGTTTTTGCATACCCCTTGGGGTTAGAGCGCAGGGTCAGCCATTGTACAGCGCCCCTGGAGCAATTACAGGTTAAGAGTCTTGCTCAAGGGCCCAGCAGAGTAGGATCTCTTTTGGCAGTGACGGGGATTCGAACTGGCAACCTTCTGGATACCAGCACAGATCCTTAGCCTCAGAGCCACCACTCCACTTGTTTTTTTTTTTGGTTCTTTATTTCACGTTATACAATTTCTTGTATTAGGATTTTTTTTAAACATGTATTTAATATTGCTGATTTTTACTCATATTCTTTTTACAAATAATAATGGACTTTTCCTAGACTATTATAACTGTCTTCTTTAAAGTTATCCTACAGAGAAGGTATTCTCTTTTAGTTTAAAATAAAGATGCATACTGAATGCCAGTTACTGTATTAAATAGCTTGTTTATTAATTGCAATGTACATTTTAAATTGTATTAGAAAAATTCTATTGTGATAAACTAAGATCTAAATGCCTAGAAGGAGGCAAGAGACTTCCCTTAAATCAGGTGTTGTTTTAAATGACTGAAAATAATTAAATTCTCCTTCTAAAGGTCTGATCAGCACCATGAGCCTTTAAAACTTATACCTAAATTCAACCTAACTGACTTGACAGAGCCTCTTCAATAGACTGTGCTGGAGAGGACTCCCCATTTTCACTCAGATTAGCCTGTAATCCAACTTCTAACTGTGCCTGCTACCCCTCTGTTGGTGATCAATCTCTCCTTCTAATGGAGCACATCTCAAAGGACAGACGTGATGCTGCAAACAACTTAACAAAAGCCACTAAGAGAAATGGCTCTGTTGCGTAATCCAAAGGAGCATCTTGCTCATTTTTTAGCTAACATGCTCATATGAACATCGCAAATGTCAAACCATTGCTCGGTAACCCTATGGTGTGGGAGTAATGCGTTATGAGACAAAGATGGATCTTTCATCCTGTCCCGAGTCCCAGCCACTCGCCAGAAGTTGAGTCCTTTGAACAAGAAGAGTGCTTGATGGCTGTAGGAGTAATAAGCAGCATCTAGGTTCATAATCGGGTGGTCTTCAGGGTGTGTAGCAGGAAAAACATCAATTATTCTCTTGGAGTAGCCAGCCACTTTCTTATTACTAGTGATGTTGAAAGCAGTAACCTGCAAGAAACAGTAATGAAACTTTTATTTTCCCTAATTTAGTATTACTGATATTATGAATAATAAACTATGAAAAAATGTATGAATAGGGCTGGGTGACATAGTAATTCAAAAATGTGGGTGCTGAATAAATCACTACAGCAGAAACCATAACTTAATAGAGTTGGCTTTTAATTTAGTAATAAAAATCATACAGAAATCATAAAAAAGAAAAAAGAGTTTAGGCATTGCATGATGGGAAAAGGGTAATTGAAGAGAGATGATACAAATCAGAATCTTGTAATGTTATACTGTCTTTAAAAATAAAATATTTTTATTTTATAATTTAAAACTTGAGAAGCAGCCTGTCAAAAAAATTTGGTGGAACACGGGAAACACGTTGCATGAAGTTCATAGCTGCCAAAGAAAAGGGGCTTCCTATGGTTTCTGTATTAGTAATTTATTGCTATGTAACACAAAAAAGCTTTTGTTAATGTCTAATTACAGATCACTAAGTGACTAATGCAAAAAGTGATCAAAAAGTTTCCAGCTTTTCTTAAAAATGTAAAAATCTGTGAAGACAAATAAGCTTTATTTTTCAGCAAAATCTCCATGAACACTAACACACATGTAATAAAATTCATGAAGCTTTTTCACTTCACTAGAATAAAACATTTTGTTTTGGTTGTGCAACCACTCTTCTGTAGCTGACTTGTTGCCTTCGTCATTGGTGTAGTGTATCCCACAGAGTCATTCCTTCAGACTGGGGAAGAAATGGTAGTTACTTGGTGCTAGATCTGAAGAATAGGGTCACATGTCTTTGAATTCACAGTTTCACAGAGCATCCTCTGCAACCCATGCGGTGCGATCTGGGATATTGTTATGGTGGACAAGGGGACTGGTTGACAGCTTTCCTCTGTTTTTTTTGTTGATTGACTACCTCAAAAACCAAAGCAAATCATCATAAATCACTTACTGCATCATACTGTTCTTTTAAGGCATTAAATATAATATGGGTTACATCCTCAACATCATAAAATATTGTGCACTTGATCAAGTTTGTACTGGTTTGTAACGTGGATGCCTTTAGTGATGAAGATTCACTGTGATACTATTGTTTTGATTGCTGTTTGAACTCTTCGTCATAGAGATTTATCCAGTATCCAGTTAAATTCATTTCATTGAGATTTTCTGTGGTACATTAGATGCAGTGATGTTTAATTTTATTCTGGGCATGTGTGATTGGATGTGTCAACTGGATAATGTTTAATCTGTTTATCTTTTTTTTTTTTCTTCAAAAAAGTTTGGAATTCATGATGGCAGTGTCACTCGGGAGGGAGCCAGTTAGGCCTCCGTCAGTAAGCCTACTGCTTGGAAAGCCTGCTGGCAGTTGGTGCATACATGGCTCACAGCGGCTTCATGCTGTACTCTTTGCTGGGATTCAGTTACCAGATAAAAGGCAGCAGGTAAGCTGGCTCTTTGGGTTTTCCAGCTGGTATGTGAAATGCGCGTTGTGGCACCCAACACCAGTTTCAATGATGAATCATGCATATGAGGAGACATGTTAATTTAGTGTGTGCACATACATGTGAATGGGCATTGAAGTTCAGTCCAGAAACAACTGACATTCTGGGAAAAAGAAAGACATGTGCTAGTGGGAGCAATTTAGCAAGCAGGACATTTGGTAAAAGGAGCAGCTGAGAGCACATAACAGTCAGTAGAGTGACAAAGTCTGCTATAGATCTGTGGTGGAAGCAGAAAAAGTCATTTTGTATTCTCTGAACACTTACGAAAGGGGAAAAGTTGCAGTTAGGAGTTTGGGGCTGACTATTCTGATAGAGCTGTTAAAAAATTGAGTGATGTTTTTATGGCAGATTGTTTTTGAACACTTTGATTGTGGGTGTGTGCAATATCATCACAAGCATTTTGATGGATGGCATCTCTCCTAGATTACTCTTTTGTGCCCAAACTACTGTAATTGTTCTGTCCTCCCACAATCTAAATTACATACGGCAATTTTGAAAATGGATGGCTTTTGTTGTTGTTGAACCTGTAAATTCAGTCACGTTTTGTGACATGAAAACAGCTAGTGATGCCTGATTTTGTAAATGAGATTCTGTTGTCAAATATGACTGCCCAAATTCACACGTGAACATTTTCAGAAAACGTTTTGGTGCAAGAAACATGATATAATATTGCATGCATAAATAAAGCATAGAATATAACAGAGAATACCTTGAGATGTATTTACAAAATCCTTACCAAAGCTCCTCTGA
Source organism: Erpetoichthys calabaricus (assembly GCF_900747795.2). Classification (NCBI taxonomy): domain Eukaryota; kingdom Metazoa; phylum Chordata; class Cladistia; order Polypteriformes; family Polypteridae; genus Erpetoichthys; species Erpetoichthys calabaricus. Next base: position 131,388,947 of record NC_041394.2, read on the forward strand.
AAAAGTAAATGCAGTGATCATGTCTGTCAAAGAAGGCTGTGTCAATTGGACCTGTAATGCCAGGGAAACCCTGAGAGATTGTGCGGGGATAATGATTGCCAAGGGGATCTTCAATATATGACTCATCTGTTTCCCAATTATAGCGCCAGTATTGTGTTCCTAAAAAAAAAAAAACATGCATTTTAACAAAATAAACTACATACTTAGTCTAGCCTGCAAGGCAGCGATCTAACTGATAATATCAGGAATGCATTGATTTTTGACACTTGGCTTGGATATGCTATTAATGTTAGTTTCTAACTTTTTTGATACTTCATCTTTTTCCATATTTTTCATATACAATTTTGTGGTTGTGGCTCCAGGACATTGTTAGACAACAAACGCACACCCCAGCATAGCACATGACATTGACACAGCAACATTCAAATGCAGGAGAGACATGGTACTTAAACACCAAATCAACAGGGAAAAAATCTTACTGATTTTGTCTTGTGTTTTCCTTTGTTGTTGTGAGTTTGGTTTTCTGATATGCATTAGAACATTTTCTACAAACTAACTCTGATAAATGTCTCTGATTACTTTTATGACTATTCCTTAAAGAAAATTCTTAGTAAAACTCTGCCGCTGTTATCAAACATGTTATTTTTTTAAACTCAACTCACATCACATGACTGGTGTTTCGCAATTTTGCAGCTATTTCAGATTACTAGCAAACACAGTATAATTAAGCATTATCTTAAAATTAATATTAATTTACATCAGTTTTAAATTATACAGGTTTAAGAATGTACATATTTGTCACCATAAATGATAATTTTTATATTCTTTTAATGTTGTCTTTTGTGTTTTATTTTTTGCCATTATTTAGATGCATGGTGGTGATGTCATCAAGTGTCGCCATTTTGGAATGGATTGCTATTTCACCATGCATCCCTGCAGGGGTTGTGCCACTTGTGTGCATGTAATGTCAAAGGATGTGGTCATCATTAAAAGAGTGAACGTTGTGCACAGAAAGTATCAAGTGCACTTCGCTTATCACAAAGGAAAGTTTCTTTATGCATGAGAATACATTGGGAAATGTTTTCGGTTCTAAAAATATCATCATTAATTGATGCCATCACTTCAAACAATTGTATTTGCATTTACTTTTCATGGGTGTTGCCATTCTGAGTATCTGGTCACTATGTGAGGTACCTGCCATGTGAGACATGACATCATGGCTGCCATGATAGATAAGATTGCTATTTCATTAAACAGTGTCTAAACCTTAAAACTCTTATTACATGACACAAACTGAACAAAACAAAGCTCTGAATGCTTTTTAAGTTTTAATTTTTGTTTTGTCTTTCTCTTATCAATTCTGGTAAAAATGTTGGTTCTTGTGACAGACAATTTGATCTTTAGCAAAATTAACCTCTAGTTGATTATACAATATCCATCCATCCATTTTCCAACCCACTGAATCCGAACACAGGGTCACGGGGGTCTGCTGGAGCCAATCCCAGCCAACACAGGGCACAAGGCAGGAAACAATCCTGGGCAGGGTGCCAACCCACCGCAGGACTGATTATACAATATTCAATGCTTAAACCTTTTAGAAAGACCACGTCTCTATCTCTGTTTTGCTCTAAACAATTCTATCAATCATAATAGACAGTAGCCAAGGGAAAGCACCTAGGCTGACAATGACAAGATGTTTTGGGTGGGTTTCACAGAAAGGTGTATTTATGATCAGTTGTCGTAAGAATAATCTTAATTGATAACTTGATCATACCTTCTTGATGTCTTGACAAAAGAGGTGGAGGTCTCTATAAAATGATACCACAGAACGAAACTGATTTTTATGAACAAGGATTGGGACAAGAAACATTGCCAAATGTCAGAAAGCTGGATAACAAAAAATCTAATCTGATCTATCATCAAGCCTAAAAGTACTTCTAAAAACCAAAGTCAGAACTTTCAAACCACAGGGTCTTAACAAGGAAAACAATAATCAAGGTCTGTATCTACAAACTCAGATAACAAGGAATTTACTGAGCGGACATATATTCCCTCTAACTCATGATATCATATGTCATAACCCCCAGTTGTGAAGAATAGCAACATGCAATGGAATAGGACATAACCAATCCTAAAATTGCAGTGCCCAATGAAAAACAAAACTGTTGTATAAATGTTAAAACATTTAATGTTTTTATATAACTTTTTTTTACAAAAAGTTATCACAATAAGATTTAGCTACTTTTAAAACCTGCACATGAATCAAAAAGTCCACAAAATGAAAAACAAACCTGTAACAAATTTTTAACAAAATCAAATAATAAAATCTAATGTACAGTATAATGGATTTATTTAGAATGACATTTTATTCAGATTGTAAACAGTGTGGAAAACAACTTCTTTGAAAAAATGCAATTAAATCATCTTGTTTACAACACCTTGCTGAAATTTGTACAAGCCAGCAGTTGGTCTAATTATGCTGATCAGGTGAACCTCGCATATACAGTATGTTTTTCTAAATTCATACATTATGTTTTTCTAATCTAACCATTATTTTTTGTTTTTTTGCTAAAATACATTAAATGCTCCTGGGGATAAACCACTTGTACACTGATGATTGTGAGAATTCAGCATTTTGATCTGGTAGTCTCATGATTTATAGTAGGGCATAGCAACTAAGAAGTCTCAAAATGTGGCTAAGCAGCAATGGATATTCTATTGAAAGAATATTTATAAGGTGTTATAAATTCATTCTCAGATACTAAATGTTTTATAAAAAAAATAAATATTAGCCCGTGGCCCTGTGTTCAGATTCAGCGGGTTGGAAAATGGATGGATGGATGGATAAATATTAGTGTTTCTTGGTTTTCTTAATGTTTCTGTTGTAGTATTTATATTAATGTTAGTACTCAATATTCAGGTAAAGCTAAGTTAAACTTTTTTTTATTGGAGTCAGAAACAAAACAAGAGAACTCCAAAATTGCAAGCTCTTCTGAAAGGGGCCCAAACAACAATTCCCACACGCTAGACCTTTAAATAGACTTTTCAACTGTGAGCTGGACTACTTTCAAGATTGTCGAAATAAGTCAGTTTTAAAAATTATCATGCCTTGTACAGGTGTTTGGAAAATTCAGGTATTCAGTTAAAAAAAGAACATAACTTTTTTAGATATACCTTGTGATTTCAGTTTTGATTTGGTCATGAGTCTAGGATGACTTTTGTTATGATATTTTCTATGCTGTATTTGATTTTTTTTGTCTTTTATTAGAGTGCCTCATTGGTACATGCTACTGTTTCAAAGACCCTGACTTCTGCGTTTGAATCCTAACATTCATGCCACCTTCCCGAAGACTGCACATTCTCTGTGTCCATGTGTTTTTCTTTTTCAGGGTATTCCAGTTTTCTATAACATTTCAAAGCCAAATGTTTTAGAATGATTTATGTCTTTAAATCATCATGTGTGTGAGAGATAATGTAAACTTGTTCTCTCTCTGAATTGACTGGCATTCCAACCATAGTGTGCTCCTACAATGCTCTTAAACTTGTTAGCATTGACTCTGGCTCACTGCAACTTTCTATTTGAGTATTTGAGTTTAGAAAATGAATAAATGAGTGACTGTTTTTTTATTGAACAGTAATCACTTACTCTGAATTTGATTCAGCATATGGAACTTGAATGTAATCTATGCTTACTTAAAGCCACACACACATACAGTTGAGTAATGATGAGTAAATTCTGCAGAGTTCACTTCACTCTGAGGTCAGTAAGATCACATAAATGTTTTGTTGAACTCTGCAAGATGTATTAAAGTCAATGGTGAAATAGGAGCTGGACTAGTTTTGAGTGGATTATAATAGTTCAATGGTGTTTTAGTTGTCCCTGCAGACTAGACAAGCATTTGTCAACTATATTAGAGCTGTGAGATAGCAGTGCTAATCACCGTTTCACTGTACTTCAAATAACAAAAGATAAACACAGAACAATAACTTTAAACAAAATACAGAAAATAGCCACAGGCTAGCAATAAGTAAAAAGAAATACAAATATCTTTGCGCTCAAAGAGTTCCAGTCTTGTGGTACATATTAGTAATGCGACAAAACTGTGATATCGGACTGGCTGTGGGTGTAGCTGGAACATCTTTTTTGTTCCTTTCCTATCTGTGCAGATGCTTTGCACTTTTTGTTTTTAGAAATGCCTTGTAAACAGTAATAAATCTTTTATTATTATTATTATTTTACAGGATTGCATGTATTTTTCTTCTTGGGGGGACAGCTCCTTTAATAATTATTTTGGATTCTAATGCAGCATATGGCTAATTATGCATGCACATTATAATTATGCATTCACAAAGATCAGTGTTATTTATCTGGTGAAAGTACTCAAAAAATTCTCATTATTGCCAGCTAATGTACCCTTCAAATGAAAATACTAAACATTTTTGTTTTTTTTAAGGCATGAATGGTAAAGGCTGGAGCACCAATCAGGTTGTGACATTACACATGCCCAAAGCAGATCTACAGTGATCTTACAGTATGCATACATGAAAGTTATGTACACGGCTTTGAAAAGCATCATGGGGTGCTGGAAAGAAAGTTTTTATCTAAGCCAACCATACGAAAAACTTCCAGGAAAATATTAGTTGAACAAGGTCACAGGAGAGTGTAGTATGTAAATGCTTTGGAGAATTTTGACTATTGAGACTATTGATAAGGTAATCTAAGCTTGAATCTTCCTTGGAGCATATCATGAAGAATAAAGATGTTTTAAACATAAGGCAGGACATAGGCTGATCCAAAATTTGTTGAGGTTCCTTTTCTTGTGAGCAGTGTGTTTATAAACTGGCTGTATTATTAGCCATGTATCTGATATAAAAAAGAATAATGTGCTGTGTGATGAAATAATGCAAAAGAGGATATTATAGCAGACATACCTAGGATAATATAGTACTTAATGTTTATAATATTAAATATCAGTTTGCAGAATACTATCATTATAGTAAGATGTAGTTTTTCAATCATATATTCAACAAGTTACTGTTTACAGTTTTTTTCTTCCGCTTGAACCCTTCTATAGCCCTTGTATAACATGAAAAATAGACCCTCCTCAGCTTCTACCTTTTCCGTTTCTCCCTGGTTGTAGAACCTGTGTATTTTAAGTTTACTATTTAGATTTGTTTTGGAGGCTGTAGATATTGCTTCAAACCTTGTTAGTTTTTTACATGTGCATCAAAAGCAAGAAACTGTAGCTTTCCATACCTTTAAAAAAATACTTTGTATCCTCGTAGTGGGTCCACACATGAACAAAGGCATCAATGCCCTCAGAAGGAATGCCTCTCCAACCAGAGCTCACACGGTGAGGATCCCCATAGCGTGTGCGGTTATTACGGTTTTCATACATCCAGTACCAGCTCTTCCTGAAGAAGTAGGTATTAAATCGAGACACCAGCTCCCCATGCTGGTTTCTTTCCTTCCAGACCCAATCAAAAATGGTGTCAAAGGGTCCCTCACACACCCCTTTAAAAAAAAGTGGAATAAAATTTAATTTCCTTGTCTTTAGCAAGTTAGCAGTTAGCATGCAGTTTATCTTACAAATGCTTACTTGCTTTAAATGTAAAACTACAAAAGAACATGCAACATATTTTTTGTTATGACTCTTGGGATGCTGCCCCACCATTTGGGCTCTCAATGCATTTTTGCTGTTGAAGCAGCTACTGTCTAGTTGCATCCATCCACTTCATAGCTCAGAGCTTTGGGAGGAATAACACACTTTGCCTTTTCATTTCATAGTAATTATAAAATATGGTTAATTTAAATACTCTGTTTCTCAAGATATTGCATATTGTGATAAATGGTAGAAAACCTTTTAATTTTTAAGATATAAACTGTCATGTGCATCAGAGGGTCACCATCCAAGTTCCTCCCAGATGTGTAATACCACCATGGACCAGAAGTGGGCGCTGGTGCTAACTGTATCATCATCCTTTGCCTCCACAGTGTCAAGTGAGGGCAACTGACTCCGCCCTTTCTGACCCCAGGACCATAAATGCCCAGGCGCCTGGAAGGAAGCATCACTATTTGCCAGGAGAGCAAGAGAGATGAGCTTCCATTCAAGAGTTAATAAGCCTTACTAGAAACCAGAGGGCAACATTTCAGTTTGTATACAAGGACAGACTGACAGGCACCCTAACATTTATCCTAGTTATCATAGTGTTATTATTTTGGACGATCATAATACATTTATTTTCAAACTTGTTCATCCAGTTCAGAGATGCAGAAAGACACAGTCTAACCCAGTAGCATTAGGTGCAAGTCGGAAAACAAATCTGGATGTGGTTAATTTAGAGTGTGCACTTCATTATTCTCAATTTACATGCTTCCAATAGATCTGATCATTTCAAAACTTAAAGTGAATTATCACAGCTATACAGACAACACACACAGATTTATTTGTCGATATCACCAGATGAATCCAGGGTTCTAAATCTTATTACCCTGTGTCTCACCAGCATCATCAAATGGATGAGTAAGGAAAAAACTGAAATTTTAAATATTGGCAGCAAACAAAAAAGCAAGGACCTTATAAATATAGGCCATTTGACTTTATAAATAAGATTGGAAGTAAAGAATCTGCATATTTTAGATTTAGCGCTAAACTTCAAATTACACATTACGCATGTTACTAAGACTGCATTCTTAGAGTTAGATATTTTATATCACTGAAAGATCCTGAAAATTAAATACCTGCTTTTGATTTTTACAATGCACTTCTATCAGCATCACCAAATAAAAGTCCGCTGCAATTAGTCTAGTCCAAAATAAAACAGCAGGAATGTTAACCAAAATTAGAAAGTCTTAGCATATCTCATATCGTGTCTTTTAGGATTGATTTTTCAAGCAAATAGCCACAGATAGATTGACTTTAAAATACTTTTAATAGTATATTAGGCTCTAAACAATCCAGCACCTTCTTATGTTTTGCAGTGCTTGTATCCCTACAATCTTAGATCCACTATCACTGGTTTGACTCAGTATTCTAGGAGTCACACATAATAGAAATGGTGAAGCGGCTTTCTGTTTCTTGGCAGCAAAAAACTTTTCCATTAGAGATATGCTGAGCCAGTACAGTTGAACTGTTATAAAATCTCACCTTTTTAGTCTAGCTTTCTTGATCACTTAAGAAATTACTAGCATCACTAGCATTACTTCATACTGAGCATAAAAGCAAACTGGTTCTTTTCTTCAATGCAGTTCAATACTATTTTTTTTATACGTTAATCACTATTTTTGTGTGTTTTCTTTTTTTTTCCAGTACTCAGTAGCACCTGAGATGCTAGCCAGATGAAGAGGCTTTTACTAAAGCAATTTGTTAATGGTGACACATGCATGAACTGTTGAATATCCCAGGGGTATCTGGGCAGTCTTTTGGCCTTGGAAGCTTATTTTCTCAACTGGAGTTTTTATTCTTATGTTCTCCTTGGCCATTTTAACATATGTAATCATTAAGCTAACCATTATGTACTGTTAAATAAATAACTATACTTTAGTTTTTAATGGTCTTTTTATAAATATATTGTAAAGCAATTTGAGAATGATTTAAGATATGAAGAGGTAGGGGAAGTGACGGCGAAGGTGGTAGGGATGAGAATGGTGCCCATATGCATGCATCGCATGGCTGCCGAGAGTTGATTCTACAATAAAATAAAAATAAAAAGTGGAATAACCTTGGAGGTCAATCATCACCACGAAAGCGGATAGTAGACGTAACGTAGTATATGTGTACCAAATTTCAGGTCAATAGGTCAAAAGGTTTGAGAGTTGCAGGTGATTTAAAATCCTGGACAGACGTAATGGACAGCCACGGTAGTGTATTATATAAGAAGATCTGTAAAGTGTTTTGTGAAGGTTAATTGTCACTGGTTTTCTGGGTGTCATATCAAGGCTTGAACACAGCAAATAAAAGAAGACCTTGGAAAGAAGACTGTGTTTCATACAGGCATTTATTTTAATAATGCTTTATTTCTAACCAGTCTTTTCTAAGTAAAATTCTAGAAAAAGCAGTTTTCCAGCAATTAAAATTAGTATTTGAATACGCCTGGCCAACACCATAGAACATTTCCCCAAACTCCTAAAACCATCCATCCATCCATTTTCCAACCCGCTGAATCCGAACACAGGGTCACGGGGGTCTGCTGGAGCCAATCCCAGCCAACACAGGGCACAAGGCAGGAAACAATCCTGGGCAGGGTGCCAACCCACCGCAGGACACACACAAACACACCCACACACCAAGCACACACTAGGGTCAATTTAGAATCACCAATCCACCTAACCTGCATGTCTTTGGAATGTGGGAGGAAACCGGAGCGCCCGGAGGAAACCCACGCAGACACGGGGAGAACATGCAAACTCCACGCAGGGAGGACCCGGGAATCGAACCCAGGTCCCCAGATCCCCCAACTGCGAGGCAGCAGCGCTACCCACTGCGCCACCGTGCCGCCCAACTCCTAAAACCCACTTTTTAAATTTGTTTTTTTAAATAGCAACATTTTACTGTATATTCCACACCTAATTGACTACGAATGCATTAATTTTTTCATAGTCTTCAATGAATTTGCAATCACTATTAATCTCTACTTTTTTCAGCTTTCCTTTTCAGTTTTTCTGTGGTGGTGCAAAGTTCTGTGCAGCCAGTTACGATGTTCAAATGAAAGTGGATACTCCAACTGCATCAAATCATCTAGGACAAAGCCTACAAAAACAATACGGAACTGCTTAAGAACATTTCATTAGGTAGAATGTCCAATGGAGGCTGGACAGTGTTTTGGCCTTGAAACTCCTGTAGATTTTATTTTCTTCAGTTTATGTAGTGTTTTTTTTTCTATCTTCCCCTGCTATTTGACCTTATCATCAGGCTTTAGAGACTTAAAAAACTATTCTACATGTAAGGATACTACTTGTCTATAAATTATATATTTATTTTATGTAAGTGTGTATTGATTAATTTATCCATTATTATTATCTAATTTTAATATGTTTTCCTTTTCTAGTAACTATTTCTTTGACTTCATATAAAGCACTTTGAGCTATATTCCTGTGCATGAAGATGTGTTATAGAAATTAATACTCTTGTTGTTTTATATTCTTGCTTCCAGTATATTTCTGTTCTGTTTGTTAGTATCAGATTTTCCAAGAGGCGTTAGCTGTAATACCAAATATTACTATATACTTAAATAAGTAAACAGTTTGTAATTTTACAGCTTATGGTGTTTAATTTGCAAATTTCAATATACACAATGATGGTGCTCACATCCTGCATGCTTCCTGCATAAAGTTTGCATATATTCCCCATATCCGCATAGGTTTCTTCCCGATGTGCCTGCTTTGTCCCACAGTCCAAACATATGCAGGTTAGGTGGATTGGCAATACTAAATTGGCCCGCTGATATGTGTGCATCTGTGTGTTCAAGCTGCAACAAGACTGGTGTCCTTTTCAGGGATTACTCCTGCCTTTCACCCTATGTTTGCAGTGATGGCCTTCAGCTTTTTTACAACCCTGCTTAGGATAAAGCAAGTTTAAAACATTAATGGAAGGATGGATGGATGTATACAATGGCTATTAAAACTGATAACAGGATTACTCTGGGGGGAGCTGGGCTATTTTTAATATCTTCCTCTCCTCATTACCAATTTTTTCAGGAAAGCTCTGTTCCTACTTATAAGAAAAGAGTGAATGAAGATTATTTCTTCCACAAGCTGTAAGCATTACTTTGGTTTCTCTGTTCTCCTGATATAATATTGTGACGTGTGAGTCCCAGTCTTGCACCCAAAACACAAAGCTGAGTCTCACAACTTTAGCAAAACCAGCTTTATTCAACTTGAAACAGGAACAGCAGGGTTATTTATTGCAGCGGGATCTACCACTCTACTAAACACAGACAGAGCAAACAGGCAGAGTCGGGGCCAGGTCAGTGGCCAAGTTATAATGTTCCCTGCATTTATAATGTTCCTTGCATCACCCATCAGCAAGAGGCGCTTATAGCGCGATCTCGATCAGCTTATAGTTGTTTCCATGGCGGTATGCTGCTGTGCTGCGAACCAGCGGTTGCCTTCGGCGACAGGCAAGCAGTCACGCTTTGGCGTGTCGTCCCGTTGGGGTTCAGAAACCTCACAATATATTATCTCTTTTTTATCCCTTCCTTGTGTGTCATTAGAAATAAGTATAATTAACATTTTGGCATAATGTAATTTGGCAATTATTTTTGCTGTGAAGAAAAACTGAGGGCACTTTCCCTTGTTTTACTATCTATGTCTAGTAGTTTTCATTACCTGTCCACAGTCTGCTTCTGACTTGGCTGAAGACTAAAGATAAGAGAGCAGTCACCGTGAGGCATTATAAAAGTGTATTGCTGTAGGTATAAAGAAGCCCCATAGTATTTCATTCTGTCCTGTCTCACACAATCTGGTTTATAATGCAACCCATTTGTACTTATCATATATTCCCATACACATATCAGTACAACTTAAAAGAAAGCAATGGCTGAATTTATTTTGGGGATCAGTTTTAAGGGACTTTGGAGGGAGGGAGTATTCTGGACAATCAGTGATGCAGTCTCTGCTTCTCTCCTCAGTTTGGAAGAAACACTACCAGAAAGATGAGAGATGTCAGATCTTGGCACAGGAGGAAAGTGTCATTTATGCAACAACAACACTTGACGAGTCATCATGACGAGTGTGAGCAACTTTTTTCTTGTTGTTTTAACTTTGCCTTTAATAACACAAGAACAGAGAGACCTAGCTGTTGCACCAACATTTTGATGTCAGTTTCTGATCCTTTTAACACTTTAAAATTAAAATAACATGCAGTACAACCAAAAAACATTACCACCAAACAAAGTAAGTAAAATATGTTTTTAGATTTGGGTATCCCATATATTTATTATCAATGTTGAAATAAATTCAGTGCTTAGTACAGTATATGAACTATTGGAACCTATATTTGGAATACAGTACCTAAAAAGGTATCTGATATTGTTACTACAAGATTAAATATCTTCTTAACAAAATTATTATTTTTTTGCATGTTGTTAGTCTTATCAGCATTAATTGACATAAATATCAAGAAATCAATACACACAAGGATTCATAATATAATGTAATGTGTTTTACAGAAAATCAATTTGGACCCTAAAAAAATATGCAAACCATACAGAAGGCATTCCAGCTCAAAACAACCACTGCTTTCTATGGGGAAAGGCATCAATGATACACAGTAAAAGTCTTTTCCTTTATCTGCTTCAGCTATCAAGGCCAAGTATAACTCTGAGTAGTGCCTTTCTCAAGTGTCTCTTATCACACAAACAAGATACGCATCATAGCATTCTAATGTTTTTCGCAGACTGAGATAGTGGCTTATTCTCTGTGTCATATTCAACTTTTAAGGCACAGACAAGACACACAGGAAGACGTATCTCCCAAACGACTATTCAAAGTTAATTCCATAAGACTGTGAATGTGGGTGTGTGCATAAGTAGGCCTTGTCAAGGACTGTTCAGAACTGTTAACTTCCTTTAGCCCACTGTTGCCACGAAAGGCTGTGGCCCCTACAAACCTGAATGGAAATAAACATATTTAAAAATGTTATGTTACACTAGGCCATTAATGTTAACACATTGAAAGGAATACCTACACTTATACAACGCCCCACTATCATGCTCATCCTATGCTCTGGATAGTGTGATTCCTCATAGAGCCATTGCTTGACCAAGCACCATTTCATTCTGGGACAGGTTTTTTGCATATGAAGTTAGTTCTTTGTGCTTTGAAAAACTTCGTAATATGTAGAAAAAACTGAAATCTTGAATGTTTGGTAGGAAATCTAGTGAAACACTAACGGACTTAGTGTTAATAAACTGTGTTATTATTTGCAGCAGGAGTCCTTTTAAAATCATGACCCCTAGGTATTTCTTAGTTCTGTTACCATTTATTTATATGATTATTCATTTTTAAAGAGTCTGGTATGGATCTAAATAAACAAAGGTACTTTCTGGAACCTTCATGTGGAAGAGTCTTTTGGCAAACAAAAATGGTTCCCCTATAGCATTGCTCTGAAGGACCACTCAGGCACCTATATTTTTAATAGGGTACCCTGTAGTGTTCTTTATTCTCTAAAACTACAAAACACATACCATATAACAGATTAAATATTAACATTTAGCATCCATTATAATAGTATTCTTGTGACAGTTTGAAAGCAAGGGTTTTCTCACCATAGAGTTGCTGAATGGCCCTTCTGTCATGCAATGAAAGCTCCACAGAATCACCTACATGGAGGTAGAAAGGGTGCATCACTGAACCAGGCCGAAGCAGGTGAGGGAGTCCCAGCACGTGACCGATTTCATGTACTGCAACCTAAACGAACCACAATGAATGTCTATTATCTTTGAAGTGGATTTTTAAAACAAACCTGTCAACAGGAAAGTAAATGTTAAAAGCTTTATGAATCAAAAAATTCTTGTAATTGTTATATTTGAATGGGCTGCAAACTGAGATAATAAACAACAACAAATAAAACCTGTAACAATGGCACTACAGAAAATAAAACCAAAGTCCAATTAAAGCTTCAGTAACATTTTGAATAATGATGTCTAATGACAACAACTTGTTAAACTGTAAAGTTTAGGAAAAAAAAGCAATATTGATTGAGTGAACAACCTCTACAAACAATCACAGTATGTTCTTACTGGTTCCCAATCCTTCAGAACGCACTCCCAGCTTTTTTCTGATGATATCAGAACTCATGTGGAAATATTCCTCCACAGAATTCAATAAGCTGTAATCCATTTGGTCACTAGCACATATCTAATCTGCCACTTTGATACCTTCTGGCTCCTTCCACAACACATCTCCTGGATCTTCTGGACTCTGAACACACAGTGTTGAAGACATATTGAAACAAAGTGGGTTACAATGAGACATGTTCCTTTCTCCTGTTACTGTTTTCAAATAACCATATGTACTTATATATCTTTTTAAAGTCTGACTGGATCCTCTGTCATCATGCAAACATCCACTGTAAAGTGATATTTTCAATAGCAGGAATAAAAGAAAAGGAACAGTATATCCAAACCCAAACATAAATTACTTTAAAACCAATTTGACAATGTGGTGCTGCTGTATGAATAGTGGAAAATCTGTAGGTAGAAGGAGCAAAGAGCGGAATTATTTGTGACTCAAGTCAGCTGCCTCATTGTTTTTAAAAGGCATCTGTGTGTCTCTCCTTACATTTCCAAATCACTACATATATGCTATTTGGTAGAAGTCTTTTGCAACACCATTGGATGTAGAGACAGTTTACCACAGTGAAGATTAATTTGTATAAGCCTAATGTAGAGGTTACAATCAATCTAACAGCATGTCTTTGGGTGGTAGGAGAAAACCTTACATACCCGGAGAAAACATAAACCACATACACAAGATAAGGGAATGCACTCTCCACAAAGACAGCTATTAGGTTGGGGTTCAAATCAAGAAGTATGGCGAAGTGAGGAAACAGCACTCAATACTGTACCTCCATGCCACCCCTATTTTGGTGGTAAAGTATCCATCACATAAAACCATCCTCCTTGCTCCTTGCTGATGCTAGAGCTCAGCTCTGGCCAGCTCCTGCACAAATTGGACATCTTTATTAGTTTCAAGGGTGTTAACAACTTGCACGTGTAAGACATATTACGTGATCCCTGACCCGATTCATATATTTTCCAATATATATGCATTGCCGATAATTTGAAATTCCAGAGTGAGGGGTGACAAAGTTCATATTGTAGCTGATATTCAAAGAAGGGATGTCAGAATGCCAAAAAAAAACAGTTGACCAGACAAAAAGTGGCAAAAACAGCTTTATTCAAAGAAATATTTAAATGCATTTTAAATTCATTCTGCACTCTGTCATTTTAATGTTTCATAAGTTAACAGGCATATATCCATATATTTTTATATCTGTTTTTTCCACTGTGAAAACAGAGGAACAAGGCAAGAGGTAACCCTGGAGATGCTATGAATGTACACACAAGCAGATACCCACAAATACAGCGGACAGCATGTCCTTGTTTGGTTACATGAAAGTGGAAAGTGATTCTTCTAACTGAAGGTATTTTGGAATTCTCTTCTATAATCCTAATTTTTGTTCTAAGATTTCTTAGGTAAGGAAGACAGACGTTTCAACGTAAAGTTATTATACTCACTAGTCATGATACCTAAGAGTGGCGGGATGCTTGCATGTTGCTTAGCTCATGCAAGTAAGAATTTCATTGTGTTCTGTACACATGACAATAACGTCCCTATAAAAGTATGATTTCAAAGAGTTATGGATACCCAAGTCCCAAAGTTATGCATGTTATTTTAATAGGTCGCTTTAAATTATGCCCTCTGCAGGCTCAGGCTTCATTTCATTCTTGAGCCCAATGCTGATAGGATAGGTACCATTTCAAGAAATCCTTAATTGAACAATTAACAGACGGAGGCCACAAAGTACATCCATGGTCAGTGTGAATGAACACCTCCTTAGTTTATGTTTAGGTATTGGTTTGGTTCCTGACTGGAGACTTTTCTGTGTGCAAGTTTGGTGAATTCTTAGCAGTTTCCAAAATACTCAAAAATGCTTTGGGAGTAGTATAGAAAGTAAATCAAAGCTGAGCGCTGCATCAAATTACAAAAGCTAAATAAAGTCTATTCTCAATTTTTTTTAAAGTAATAAATGAATACCTTAAGCAGGCTGATTCCATGATCTGAGCTGGAGGTGCTGAAGAGGTCATCATCATCAAAATGGATTTCACCAGGCTCTACAGTGTGGGCTAGCTCCTGTCCATTTCCATCAAACGGCTGTGGACATCCAAAATGCCTGCCTTTTCACAAAGAAAAAAGATGTCAATGCATTTGTCAAATGGTAGATTGTACAATATATCAGAAGTAGCACAATAATGAAATTAGTCACCTGTCCCAAAGCCTAATTTGATATCTATCTCCATCATGTCAGAAGTGAGGTCCTCCTCGAAGTCAATTGGTGCCACTTCACTCCAACGCCGAAAAGCTTGTTTAAAAGTGAGCCTTTGGTCATCAGATGAGAGATAAGAGCTGTGCCCTTCTGCCATTAGACGCCATTTCAGAAGGGGTTTGGCAAAAGCCATGCCTAAGACAAATGGAGAACCTGTGCTTATCCGTCTGCTTCGGGGCATTAGGTAATCTAGAAATCTCTTCCTCCTTGCTTTCTTGTCAATAAGGTTTTCCTCAGCAGTGGAACCAAAAAGCCCACCTGTTGGTGTTGGCTGTTGTTCTTTGACTAATTCATTTGGCATTCTTCCTGGAAATTTTATACTTAGGTCAGCTGATGAAAACATTTGCTGAAATTTAATTTCCTGGAAACCACAAAAGAAAGATGAATGCAAACTTATCTGGCTTGAATTAACTCTTGTGAGATCGTTTTTTGAAGAATACCCTTGGGATTTTGTGAAGCTTCCAAACCCTCTCTGTGTTAATTGCCTGCAGAAGCTCTCAGGGACTTGTCCACATTCTAACCTTTTGGGAAACTGTTCTGAATGAGCCATGGGAAAAAGTGCTTCTTCAGGATGACTCTCTGAATATCTGATAGTAGTGACAACTTGTGTTGGTGATAACTGGATGTCCTGGATCTGTAGCCTCTTCATATCAAAGGTCTTAGGCCAAAAGCATTTAGTGTGGGAGCTCTGAATGACATTGAAAATAAACAGAAGAGTCTTTGATTATAAAAAGCAAAAATACAGTTGAAAAAACATTAGACACAACACAGGTTATGCAGACTCAAGAACCGCTAATAAAGACATTAATTAATTATAGTTACTGATACCTGTCTTCAATAGGTACTGTGTCCAGTAAAAGAATAAAATTTAATGAGAGGTTTCCCATATAAAATACACCATGCAGAATGGTGAACATCAGAGGATATCCTATTGTTATGCTAGTAAGAGCAAAAATCCATATTTAAAGATGGGTCCAGATGTAAGGATGTGAACTCTTAGAGACGGATTATACTTCGTTACAGCATTCTGTTTATTTACTGTTTCATTTAACTGAATGTAAGCTATAACACAAACAGACCCCTGTGGCACTGAACACAATTAAATGGGTTTGAAAATAATGTTGAACTTGTCCTTAAATGTAATGTAATACTAGGTTGTGTTATGTTATGCTTTGTAATGTTATATTAAAAATATAAACCACCTAAAATTAAAGAATTAAGAATGTAGAAACTTTCAGTTAAAAACATGTTTTCTACTTTTTCTGTATAGTCAGTGATGGCAATCCACCACCAGTTTCCCCAAAAATAGACATCTACTTTGAATTCAGTAAAGATGTGTTCAGGACTATATGAAATCACTCTGTAAGCATTTGCTACATTTTATTAAATATTATAAACTAGCCATTTAGCCCGTTACAATAACGGGCACTAGAACAGTAGTGCATAAACATTAGTAGTAGTTAATTTTCTAGTGACAGTAATACTGTCTTGTATGGCTCTATTCAATAAGGGCGCGCACAAAAAGGAGAGCTTCAAAAGTGCGACCTCAATTGAGCGCGGCGAATAAAGGCGTTCGTAGATAATTTAGTTCAAATGGCTCTGGAATATGTGAAGAGCAACAAAGGTGCAGATCTTTATTTACGCGCGCCTTTATTCGCTGCGACCTGAGGTCGTCCTTTTGAGGCTCGCCTTTTTGTGCGCGCCCTTATTGAAGGATACCGTCTTGTACGTCCGCTGGGTTGTACGTCCATAATATACCTTTAATTTTCTCTGATGGTAATACAGGCGTGCGCGTCGGTAATTTGCCTTTAATCTCCTCTGACAGTAAAACTTGCTTGTATGTGGCTGTAATATGAGTCACTGTATTGTGTACCTTTAATTTCCTCTCGCAGTAATACTGGTTTGTATTTCCGTAAAACGCCTCTAACTTTCTCTGACAGTAACATCGCGCATCGCACCGTGCCCCGCGCATGCGCACTTCATCAGAAGACACCCACACACGGACACCTGGATGCACATTGGGATTTTATATATATAGATTAGGTGAAATTATTCAAAAGGTGGCACAGTGGTTACTACTGCTGCCTTGCAGCGTTAGTGTTCCTGCCTTGACCAGGTATCTCTCTAGGTGGAGTTTGCAAGTTCTACTGGTGTCCAAGTGATTTTCGTTTCTCATCTCAAAAGACTTGCAGGTTGTCCTGTCTAAGCTGGCCCCATGATGGGTTGACTCCCAGTTCAGGGTTGGTCGTCATCTTACACTATATTGCCAAAAGTATTGGGACGTCTGCCTTTACACACACATGAACTTTAATGACATCTCATTCTTAATACATATACTTTACTATGGAGTTGTCCCACCCTTTGCAGCTATAACAGCTAAAGCTTCAACTCTTCTGGGAAGGTTTTTTACAAGGTTTAGGAGTATGTTTATGGGAATTTTTTAACATTCGTCCAGGAGAGCATTTGTGAGGTCAGGCACTGATGTTGGACGAGAAGGCCTGTCTCGCAATCTCCGCTCTAATTCATCCCAAAGCTGTTCTATCAGGTTGAGGTCAAGGCTTTGTGCAGGCCAGTCAAGTTCCTCCACACCAAACTCACTCATCCATTTCTTTATAGACCTTGCTTTGTGCACTGGTGCACAGTCATTTTGGAACAGGAAGGGGCCATCCCCAAACTGTTCCCACAAAGTTGGGAGCATGAAATTGTCCAAAATGGCTTCATATGCTTTAGTATTAAGAGTTCCTTTCACTGGAACTAAGGGGCCAAGCCCAACCCCTGAAAAACAACTCCTCACCATAATGTCCCCTCCATCAAACTTTACACTTGGCACAATTCAATCAGACAAGTACTGTTCTCCTGGCAACCACCAAACCCAGACTTGTCCACCAGATTGCGTGATTCATCACTCCAGAGGACACTCTAGAGTCCAGTGGCAGTGTGCTTTACACTACTGCATCCGATGCTTTGCATTGCACTTGGTGATGTAAGGCTTGGATGCAGCTGCTCGGCCATGGAAACTCATTCCATGAAGCTCTCTACGCACTGTTCTTGAGCTTTTGGAGGTCTGTAGTTATTGACTCTGTAGAAAGTTAGCGACTTCTGCACACTGTGCGCCTCAGCATGTGCTGTCCCCGCGGTGTGATTTTATGTGGCCTACCACTTTGTGGCTAAGTTGCTGTTGTTCCCAATTGCTTCCACTTTGTTACATTACCACTGATCGTTGACCATGGAATATTTAGCCGCGAGGAAATTTTATGAATGGACTTATTGCCCAGGTGACATCCCATCATGGTACCACACTTGAATTCCCAAAGCTCCTGAGAGCGACCCATTCTTTCACAAATGTTTGTAGAAGCCGTCTGCATGCCTAGGTGCTTGATTTTATACACCTGTGGCCATGGAAGTGATTGGAACACCTGAATTCAATGATTTGGAGGGGTGTCCCAATACTTTTGGCAATATTGTATATGTCTGCCATTGTCTTGGATTGACACCAACTCCAGTAAATCTGTACCGGCTGAGTGGGTTAGAAAATTGCTAAATACTCAATTTGTTTTTATTTAATACTGTATGTGGTATGCCACAGCCCACATCAGCTCCCATATTAGCTCCCACTAACACAAGCTGTGCACATCTGGAGAGCAGCTGATCATCCACTTTTCACAATGTTTTCAGTCTATGCTGCTTTGCTGCGCCTTGACCACCATTTGCCTTTTAGAGACAAACTTTTGTACTTCATCTTAAATTGTATTTGTAAACATTTTTAACAGATTTTTTTACTTCTTTGGAATTCGCATCTTTATTGTTTCTGTTTGCACACATTTTCTCCCTTCTATTCCTTTGTTTTTTAGTCCTTCTTTCACACTGTGGACATGTAAATAAGAAATCTTTACAATAGAGAAATAGAGAAATATCTAAAATAAAGGGTTTGACTAATAATAATTTAGAGAAAAATAAAATACCTGCTATCGTAAATAGCAACAGCAACTAAAGCAAATTAATAGTCTCAAGTATCTGCTGACTAATTGGTACTGCTGGCATCGGCTGCTGACTAAGGATGTGGCCTGCAACAATCAGGTACAGCGCATTAATTCTTCATGTTATTCCCAAATTTTCTTCTGAGAGTACAATTCTTCAGTTTTAAATAAATAATATTTTGAGTGTCTGTATAATCATGTTTTTAAGTACTTTACCATAAATGGAAAGCTGTTGTTTTAATGTTTTACTGCTAGATTAAACTTCAACTAATATGATCATATAAATGGGCTTTTAGTTGGAAAGATAAAAGTATTCCACATTTAACAATCTAGTTTCAAAAGTGCTGTAGATAAAACACCTATGCAAGACACATCTGAGATTTACAAATTAATTCACCAATTTAATGTGTTTTGGGGGATTTGTAGAAATACCAAAGCTAAATTAATTAAAACATTGGAATAATATTGGTAAGAATTGGCCATTCAGCCCAGCAAGCGATCATCAATACGATTCACCTAATTTCTTGAAAATAACATTGAGTTGAGGTTTGATGGTTCTTCAAGTCCAACTGTCTACCATTTGTGAGAAGAACTGATGCCTCACAAATCCAGGTGGTGGGATTTAATTCACTGTGATGGATTGGCATTCAAAGCTGGTTTCTGCTTTATGCCCTTTAGTAATGGCACAGATTCCCTGACTTTAAATAACTCAAAATAGTCAAAGTTGGTTTGGATAAAGTGATGGAGGTACAAAATAATAGAGCATATCAATAACAAAGGACTAGGAGACTATACGGCACTACTGATTGGTGGCATAGTGATATGAATGACATTGATGTCTGTTGTCCTTAAAGATGCCTGGGAATATTTTGAAAAGAGCAGGGTATCGTGATGTCCTGGATAAATTTCCCATGATGGCCATGTTGATTCTCATCCTCTAATCACCCCATATCTCTAACTGGCTATCTCTCTCACCCCTTCACCACCTTGCAGCTAATTTGTAGTGAGTGTACTGGTGCAAAATGGATGCATTTGCCTCATGCCCATTAGCGGTGGTTGACTTGGTTTCCCATTTTCTATGTAAAGTGCTTTGAGTAGCTAGAAAAGTGCTATATAAATTAAATTAATTAATTAATTACTGCTTCATCATAGCCTCATATTCTCAGTTCATATCTGACACATTTTCCCTGTGTCTTTGTGATTTTTCTCCTACCACTCAGGTTTACATCCCAGTGACATGCAGGTAAGGTTATCTGGTGACTGCTAAATGCACTATGGACTTTATAGGGGAGGTTTAATGTCTACACACTAATGACATGGGTAGTGTGCAATATAATTTACATTTCTGATGATATCTAATGGAATGAGGTGTTAATGACATTTTGGTGGGATTCTGGGGATGACTTAATGGCCAGTGTGTCTCAGAGGGCTTGCATGCAGACTCTGGGAAGAGGTGGAATTTGTTACACAGTAATGTTAAATAATCTTTGTGTGATTGAGGGCATGTGTGTGACCTGCAGTGGGCTGGTGACCATTCAGGGTTAGTTTAATGCCTTGCAACAAGTGTGGCTGTGATAGGCATCACAAGTCCATAACCATGAACTGGAAAAATGAGTCAGCAAATGTAAAGACATGAAATTAAAACACAGTAAAAATGTAAAGAAAAACAGAAATAAAGCATACAGTACAAGGACTAAGTCACTAACTTTGCTGTCAAAATTCACTGCTCGGATTGAGTATGACAGCCTACACAATTAAGTCACTAAAAACACCTCAACCTTCAGTTATTCCATATGACAACACACACTCTGTTTGGTCTTTCATGTGTGAGATAAAATCGCTTTCTTCATGCAAACCTTACACAGAAAGAACTCCATCCTGCCCTCAGGAGTTTCAAGAGACAAGTACAACTGATAAGCAGTCTTTTAAATCTGAAAAGTACAACCTACACACAAACAAAAATGCCACTTTCTGTATTAGAATAATCCTTTCTGTCAACATCTAATAAATTATGCTCACCTTTATTCCCAGAGTGGTGGTCTTTGGCAGTGCAAAATGAAGTCCTATTACCATACTGATTCCCCCGCATGTGAACCAGTAGAAGAACACAGCATTGAGTAAGAGAGAGGAGTGATGTTGCATCTCTGAAGGCTTGGGCATCTGAGCATTTGTTTGGTAACCAAGCTTTTTCTTCTTGACGGGTCCATTTGGCCATATGCTGGTCTTTATTTCCTTCTAGCATGACACGTCAGTCTCACAAACACACACCTGGCTAGATCCATCATTTCCTCCCTCCCTCCCTCCCCCAGTTGCCTCTCACAAACAGTCACTCTACTTCATAATGTAAAGGAAGGAAATCCAATACATTGTAAAGAATCTCTGATTCACCTGCTATTTCATTATTAGATTTGAACTACTGGGTTTGACATGTGAAGAGAGAGTTGTTTCATCAGCTCACTACCTCCCATCCAAGAAGTTCACACAGAAGAATATTGCTCTGTTTCTTGACATGTTTGGTGTAGTAGAGCGCAACTGCAGTGGAGTGCAGAAATGGCCTTGCTTCTTGTATGAAAACAATGGGAGCTTCTGAAATGTTTCCAGTGGTACAAGGGCTTTACAGCTAATACTGAGCTCTTTCACATCCAGCAGAGGTGTGCAAGCCAACATTTAATATCCTGGTTCTTGACTGAAAAATGCTTCACCTGTACCAAAAAAGAGTTTCGGGCCAAACTTCAAAATGGAGAAACTGCACTCTTTCTCAAAGTCTCTCTGAAATACTGTAAAAATAAAAAAGAAAAGGCAAAATCCTGGGTTTAGGGTAACAATCTATTTCTAAATGAGCTTCTCTCTCACTCTAGTATATCATAATGTAAAAAAGAAGGAATATTGCATTCTTGTAAAAGAGAACAAAGGTGTAAGAAAACTCTTCTTGCATTACAGTTTATTTCTGAATAGTAGATGTTTTCAATTATTTTTTAGTTTTAGTAAAAGAAGACTTAGTAGAGTAATAAAGTTTTAATTTACTGCACTATAATTTGTATATGCTTCTTATTAGCACTGTTTCTCTAATTAGAAATAAAGATCAACTATCATCAAAGTACATCTACATTAAATATTTACATTTATGCTGAAAACCAATGCATTTCACTTCATATTTCTTGCTTTTTTGGCCTAAAATATTCAATTACAAGTTCATATGGTGCTTGAGGCTATCCATACAGCACTTCACCAGTAGACAGTGATCAATCCTAGCTAGAAGTACAGGACAAAAATGTAAAATACAATCAATAGAAATACCACATAATTCATCAGTTATCTTAATGTGGAAATACAACATTAAATACACCATGTATATAAAGTTGTGGTGGGCTGGCGCCCTGCCCGGGGTTTATTTCCTGCCTTGTGCCCTGTGTTGTCTGGGAATGGCTCCAGCAGACCCCTGTGACCCTATAGTTAAGATATAGCGGGTTGGACAATGACTGACTGACTGTATATAAAGTATTTGATCCATCTTTTATGCATTACTGCATTTAATCTTAGATCCTGTTGCTCTCAATGGCTTCAGGTTTTATTTTCAGTTACTTAAGGAAAAAAAGAAACAATTATAGGTTATAAATCTTAAAAGACAAGAAAACTAAAATTACAGCAAAAGGGGCCTTCCCCATTAATAGTAGTGGATTACTAATTGAGAATGTGGCTGAAATGAAAGCCTGCAGCTACTGTAGCCCTCCAGGATCTGAGTTTGATATTTCTGCCACGCCGCATCTCAGGGAACTGAAGCCTACCTCTGAAGCATCCCGAAAAAAGTCCTGGATAAGATGCTAGCCCACCACAGGGAATATTCTGACACACTCACCCTGGCCTAATTTAGTGTAACTAATGGTACAAAACTTGCATATCTTGGGTATTAAAAAAAATACATAGAAAACACAAAGTGATACAGCAAATAGTACAAGTTTATCACAGAGAGTGTGTGGGCAAATGATTGAACCCTGGCTCTTGGAGCTCTGGAGCACTAAGCTCTGCACCATTCTCTTGTACTTCATACAAATTTAAAAATACTGTTGTTTTACTAATCCAGTTTCAAGAGGACAGCGAGTCATAGCATATCCATAAAATTTTATAAATATTAAGGGAGCACATAAAGCATACATCGGATGTTGATGAATGAAACATTCAAGTGGAAAATCTTTTCTGAGTAATACTGTGTAATTTGTTGAGATAAGACGATGTAACAGCGGTCAATGGAAATCAAAATCACCAACCATTGAGGGCTGCATTCAAATTCATGCTGAAAATCAATGTAAAATCACAGGCTGATCCAACTTGCTTGAACTTCATCATGGCAACTCATAATGTGACTCAGTAATGTCTATTGCCCCCACATCTGGGCATGCTCCTAATGCGATGGCAGATGGTGTTATGGGGGATCTTCTCACAGACATGGACCAGAGCATTAGTGAGCTCCTGAACAGTTTGTGGTGCTACATGGCAGCGTCAGATGCACCGAGACATAACCTTGCACACATTCTCAATTGGATTTATGTCTGGGTAACGTGCGGTCCAGTCAACGGCATCAATGCCTTCATCTTCCAGGAACTGCCTACACCCTCTAGTCACATAAGGCTAGGCATTTTCCTGCAGCAGGAGGAACTCAGGACCCTCTGCAACAGCGTAAGGTCTGACAGTGGCTATGAGTATTTCATCCTGCTACTTAACAACATTCAGGGTGCCTAGCTTAGCATGTGGAGGTCTGTGCAACATTCCAAGGATACACCTCCCCAGACCATCACTGACCTACTGCCAAACTGGTCATGCTGGATGATGTTGTAGGTTGTGTAACATTCACCACGGTGTCTCCAGACTCTTTCATGACTGTCACATGTGGTCAGTGTGATCCTACTGAAGAAAACGGGGCACCAGAGGCAGAGCTGCCATATGTGGTATTCTCTGACAAATGGCAATAAAGCTGCCTGGTGATGGGCTGTGAGCATAGGTCGCACTAGACAATATTGGGCCCTTATGCCACCCTCATGGAGTCTGTGTCTGACAGTTTGTTCCTCCTCTCACAAAGGAGCAGATACCAGTCCTAAACTGGCTTCATGCTCTTCTATGACCCTGTCCAGCTCCCCTTATGTAACAGCCCCTCTCCTCTTATCTCCTTCATGCTCTTGAGACTGGGCTGGGAGACCCAGCAAACCTTCTTGTAAACAGAACGTATGGATATGCCATGCTGGAGGAGTTGGACTACCTGTGCAAACTGAATTGGCTGCAGGTACTGCCTCATGCTACCAGTAATGATAATGACAAAATAGAGAAGAATCAGTCAGGAAGAATAAGGAGAGAACAATTATCTGTTGCCACCACCTGCAAAACCATTCCCATTTTGGGGATTGCCTTGATGTTGCCTCTCCAGTGCACCTGTTGTCACTTTAATTTGCACCAAAGCAGATGAGTTGATTCACAATCGCTTATGCTTCCTAAATGGACGGAATGATATCCATGAAGCTTAATTGACTTGGTATTAGACTGTGATGATTAAGTGCTCCCTTATTTTTTTAGTAGTCTATCTATCTATCTATCTATCTATCTATCTATCTATCTATCTATCTATCTATCTATCTATCTATATACAGTATATATATATATATATATATATATATATATATATATATATATATATATATATACAGTATATATATATATATATATATACAGGTAAAATTACATTACAACGAATATCTTTACAATGAAATTTTCATTACAACGAAGTATTTTTATGGTCCCATATGACACAAGTCTATAGAAATCTCGTTACTACGAAGTACATTCAGCAGATACTTTCATTACAATGAAGTGCCCAAAAGACCTTGAAATGCCTGAATGAATCATCCACAGAGCAGTTTTTTCTGTGGTCGCAGCTCAGTTGTGCACAACAACCCCCAAACAGAAACACTGTAAAAAAATTCTTTCTACAAACTTTGCTCGTACTGTTTTTTTGCTGTTTTTGTTTCCAGTGGTTTTCCGTGATACCTTTTGCTTATTGCTTGTCAACATTTGAAAAACATCCATTGGAATTGTCATCCTCCTATAGAAATGGAAGACACGAAAAAACGATAACAGTTTATATTAGAAAAAAAACTTCACATTTTTGCAGCTCTCGATTGCAACAAAAAGAAAAAAGACATTGCCAGTGAATTCGGAATTTCCCCCCTTCAACACTTGGTCCGGGGGAACAGCCATGGGCGGCATACTACTTCCTCCAGAACGTTTGGTGGCAGTTCCCCTGGGTTGCATCGGGGCCATAGATATGGGACTCTGGAGCTCACCCCTGTTGGGCTCCGTGGCCACCGCCAGCGGGAGCTGCATGGCTTCCTGAGCCCATGTGGGCTGTGAGGCAGCCACACCCGGAAGTGCAGCCTGAAGTAGATCAATGAGCACCTGGAGCACTTCCGGGGTGCTATAAAAGGAGCCTGCAGCCACTACTCTAGGCTCCAGAGTCGGGAGGACAAAGCGGCCCGGGAGAAGTGGAGAAAGAAGAGTATGTTTTTTCTTGTGTGTGTGTTTTGGGGACTGTGTAGGGCCTGTGGGACACCAGGAAGACGTGCCCTACGGCTGAAGAAACAATAAATCTTTTTGTCAATTTTTATATGGCTCTGATGTCAGTCTGTGTGGGGTCTGCGCCAACCAAGCACTTATTCCACACCATTCAATTTAATCAAACCAACGTAATCTATGTTAAGGGTCATGTCCGCAATGTCTAATGTACTCTGTGCCCCACTTTCATTAAATGATGACCACTGACAAAGTACAGGGCCATCTTACCACCATAAAAGGCCCCCAGGCAAAGTAATAATAATAATAATAATTCTTTGCATTTTTATAGTGCTTTTCTCACTACTCAAAGCGCTCAGCAATTACAGGTTAAGGGCCTCGCTCAAGGCCCCATTAGAGCAGAGTCCCTATTGGCATTTACGGGATTTGAACAGGCAACCTTCCGATTGCCAGAGCAGATCCCTAGCCTCAGAGCCACCACTCTGGGGCCCCTGTTTTGATACCAAAGCAGAAACATACATAGGCATCAGAAACATCATGGGCCCCTATGCTCCTGGGAACCCCCAGCCAGTGCCCATTGTGCTGATATGTTAAGACAGCTCTGGAAATACATCCTCTTAGATAACTGGTAAGGCACCCAAGCAAATGAGAAACTGCTGAAACTAAACTCCAGAATTACTCATATGCCATTTTGCTGAAGGAAACCACTGGCAAGGTTTAAGATCTCATGATAATGACCATACAGTCCTCAACTTGGTCCATCCCATTGTTATTTGTTAGTTTTCCATAATAAAATTTAAAATTGTTTTGCCAGGCAAGACTTACTACTGTTGAATATTGCTTCTTTAAATTAAAACAAATGAGGTGTTATAAAATAGTGGTTAGGGCTGATGTCCAATGGATCCAGAATCCTGGACTTGAATTCTAACTTTGTACCTGCATGTACTATATGTTTGGGTTTTTCTCTAGTTACTGAATTTTTCCATTTGTAAATACTGGTAATTGCACGAGTTGATACTGCAGGGAACTTGCATCCCATCCAGGGCTGCTTCCTGCTTTTTACCCAATACTACCCAGCCAGGCTCAACTTTAAAAAACATAACATGAATACTTAATGACTTGCATTCTAAGGCAAAAAGAAGACTTGAAGTAAAAAAGCAGTTCTTCTGATAATCAAAAATATTGCATAACAGAAAAACAAAAAAACTCTTGCATGAAGAAATATGTTGGAAGCTGTTCATTTGCAATTTTCAGTTGAAAATCATTACTATATATCATGTCAATTTAATCCCGGCATTTCGTATAAAATTACAAAGAGTTATTTGTGGCCATATGTTTATGGTACAAATGAGCATTTGCACCTCCAAAAGTTTTGTCTAAATCACAATGATAAACAACAGCTTTAGTTCTTTTGTAAGACTCCCCACGTTATAATAACTGATAAATTGCATGACTTGCCACACGATGGCAGTATTCTCATTCTCAAACGTCACATCCCCATATCTGGAATAAGAAAATACACAACAAATGAGGCTGTGCGTATTGTACACTGGGAAATGTACAGATTACCACCTGTAATGTTTGTTTACCAGAAACTTAACATCAGCTTAAGCTGATTGTTTGTGGTAAATGAAAAGGTGGTAGTGACGTGGCTATGGTGTTAAACTCCAAACCCAAAGATGCCAAGTTGACGTCTTGCTGTGTTACCCAGTGCAACATACAACACAACATATGAAACAGAGATAATGCATAATATAACTGAAGCTTTTCTTCCTGGCAACTTACAAAGCTTTCTACAACAAACTCTGCACCCAGTATGTAAAATGGCTCTTTGCTACTTTGGATGACTGTAATAGACAGGCATCCAGCACACCACTGGTTCCCAGCAGGCACCCATTGCTGCCAAGTTAAACACTGGCTTTCTGTGACCTTAAACTGGATATGTAGTTTTGGAAAATATTTAACCTGCTGAGATGGGCACATGTCACTTCCCTTTTCAGGTTGCTAGCATGCATTAAGTTCAGATCCCTGATGCTTGCACACAGAGTAGTCAATGGCTTAGCACCTGTGTATAAGGAGACAATGATGAAGTGCTGCACGCCTGCTTGCCCACTCAAGTCTGCCTACGTCTGGTGATGCCGCCTCTGCAGGGTATCAAGTCTCAATCCAGACTCTTTTCTTGTATATTTCCTAGTTGGAGGAACGAACTGCCCACCTCCATATGAACTGCTGACTTCCTCAGTGTATTTAAGAAGCAATTGAAAACCAATCTCTTCTGTGAAAATCTGTCTAATTGATTGGCAAAAAATGTTTGGTGATCTTTCATACTGTTGATTGACTTGTTGTTACATTAAGGTTAATTGCTTTATCATTGGGATTAATAAAGTATCTATCTATCTATCTATCTATCTATCTATCTATCTATCTATCTATCTATCTATCTATCTATCTATCTATCTATCTATCTATCTATCTATCTACAGTATTTATGTTTGCAAATGTATTAGTTATAGCATCTTTTCACTTGTGGCAATCAACTTTTGTTCCCTGTCCTACTACACTTGCTGAAGAAATAGGCCCTTGCCTGATGTTACTCAGTTATGTTTAACTCTTTTGTAAGTTGCTTTGGATAAAAGCATCTGCCAAGCAAATAAATGTAAAATGCATGGATTTGTGGTTTATTTGCTAAATCCTGGCCTTGACAGACCAATGATGTTTGTATTTTGCTAAATTAAAAAGGACGCTGAGGTAGAAGTACAGTCTTTTGATTAAAATGCTTAGTCCACACAATGTTATTTATGTCAAAAAATTCCACTACATTTTTTACATGAAGTGGTCTCACCATTTCTTATAAAATTAAGAATTTATGTTGTGTAGGTAACTTTTAAGGACCTTCAAATATGGTGTGGCATATGTGCAGTAGTGTGAATACTCCATGGTGTAATTAAGGATAGAAACAGAATGGAGTCAGTAAATAGGTTTAGGTGTGTGACAAACACACACACTTTATGCAGAGCATACTGTACACCAGCATTCTGTAGGGAACCTCATGGATTACTTGGTTAATATTACAAGTATATTGATGTAAATGTTGTGTATATAACAATTGTCATGTAGTCATAAAAAGACAAATAGGAGAGGAGGGGGAGAGGAACATAAAGTAGGAACTGTTCATAAAAATTAATTGCGTGACATAAACAAAAGGCATTATGGTGATGTGGCTGTGGTGTTAGACTCCAAAGCCAAACATGTCAAGTTGACATCTTTCTTTGTTACCCAGTGCTGGTCCCCTACCTTTCCTTTAAGATTCAGTGTTATTTGTTTTGGCTTCTTTCCCCTCAATGCTTTATTGATTTAAAGTTTAGTTTCCATTTCCTCTAATATATTTACAATGCTTATATGATTATACCGTCTGCTATTTCCTTTTTGGCATGCAGCGTCCTTTTGAACAGCATACTCTGAATCACACCTGTATGCTTAGCAGATGGCTCATACAGTATGTCTGTCAGTAGTGGTGTTTATGGATTTCTCTTCAGTACAAATCATTTGGAAATATATTTGGGCCACCCTATCACTTCTAAAGCATTTTACCAGATGAATTTAAAGGGGAAGTCATTACATCTTGCCTGAAGAAGTTGCCTCAAAAGCTTGCATATTGTAATCTTTTTAGTTAGCCAATAAAAGATATCATTTTGCTTGGCTTTTCTCTACAAGGGGAAGTCACAAATTAGATAAACCTGAAGAATGCACTTTAAAATTAGTTCATTAATTTATGTCACAGGAATTTGGGATAAACCAAGAGACAGTATCGTTTCCTTTCCAGGCCATCGTGAACCTGCTGGCAACCTAAATAACTCTTTTAAAAACAGTAATATATTCTATTTGTACATCATGAAAGGTTTCATCAACCTTTCATCATGAAAGGTTCTGCCATATATGGAATCCTAGCTCTGTCTGTCGATAAATGTCAATTTGCCAGGAGTCATCTTAGAACAATTATGCTATGTCTGTGTTGGTGTGCTCCTGGAATTTAATAAGGGGTGCAGACCCTTCATGGCTGCTCCTTATGGAACACACATTTTACAAGAAAGAGACTGTTCATGTTACAATGCAGTTTTGCTACCACTGCAGCAGAGGCTGCCAAGTTTACTGTTGCTCAGTCACCCCAGAGCAGATGATAGGAGATTTCAGCCGTCATCAGGATAAACTATTTAACATTAGACAACATAGTTCACTGCATATTATAAAATAACATTTTTAAACATGCTAAAACTAATTTAGAAGTTTCACAACATTCGATAGAAAACAGAAATTAGTCCTGGCCAGGCTGCCAGTCCATCGAAGAGCTCTCTCATGCATATGGCCTCAGGGGGACAATTTAGTGTCACATGCAGACTCCGTGTTGACAACAATTGGACATTGCAGCTGTTGGGCAGCAACCAATGTGTGACCTCCAAACATGGTTTTATTGAATTCATACAGACATGTCAAGTAAAGAAAGACTCTTTAATGGAAGGCTGTTTGGGTTATGATGACCCATTCCACATGTGTTGAAATGTGGAATTATATAGCTATTCTGTGTAATGTCAGATATGTTCAGGACAGTTGAATCACACAATACGGTTATACAGTATGATGCCAGTTCATCACAAGACAACACACTCACACAGCTACTCTTACATCCGCCAAGTTTCATTCATCCATTACATTCTGATCGTTGGGAACAGTTCCTATACTGGCAGCATGTGATTTAAGGCAGACAGGGTGCCATTCCGTCACCTGGTACACAATGCAGGTTGGCGTAGCACAATGCCACACCATGCCCAACTTAATTAATAAATTACTCTCAAATATATGCTTTTGGGATGTGAAGAAAAAAACAAAGCAGACATAGGGGAACATGCAAATTGTACACACAGTGACTGAGCAAGAATGCAGGGGAGTTTAGAGTTGGCACCACTAACGACTATGCTGTCTATAAACAAACAGGAAAGATTAAAATGTACAGGCTATAGTTTCACAGTAGAGACATTCAAGAATCTGTGTAATTGTCTACTGTAAAAGAATAGACTCGACACAGTTCAAAAGGTTTGGGGCAGCCACCTGTATATTATTCCTGGCTGCAAAAGATTCTTTCAATAGTACAGAGGTGTTCTCAATACCGAGTCCAAAACAGAACTGTCGAGGGTTTGTCAAGATGGCTGTTTTAAGGGATTGGACAGGAAGTGAAATAAGGGAACTGGAAGTGATGTTCTTCAGATGTCAGAGTAGGTGACGGAAGTGATATTCTTCTGGGCGCCGGAACTGGAAGTGACATCATCTGTTCTAAATCAGAAAGGTTTCCCCGCGGCTGGTCTGTAGAGATAACAGGAGAAGGTTTAGTGCACCCCGCCACCCCCTGGCCTTGCGTGGAATTACCACTTGCTTGGTCCATACAACGTCTTCCTAGTCGCACGTGTGTGACACTAAATTACATCACAATTTAACTTGGCAAATAATGGAAGGCAGCTTCCACCTATTTATGATGAAATATTACAAAATACATAAAAATCATTTTGACTTGTAATAAACTACTATAACACAGAAATGGACTGATATTTTGAAATATCATTTTTGTCAAGCAGATTGTTTTTGTTTTTTAAAAGGTCCATTAGATCAATGCCTACCATATGGATTCTGTCTTTCTTTGCTTTGTTGTGCTGCTATGCCTTTTCTCCAAGTCTTTCAGGTGTGTTGCACTGTACATATCCTACCATACAGAAGGAACAAAGGAAAAACTTTGATGAGAAGTTGCATTTCAGGTTAGCATAGCTCACCAATTCCTATTTACCTGGTGCTTTCATAAGCCATTGTTATGCAAAGGCTTCTATGGAAATGCTGGTTCCACAAGTTTTCAACTCTATGGGTAACACTACACCATGTAAAACTTCAAATCTTCTGAAGAACTTCTAATGTCGGCCTTCTTTCTATGTCATACTCCTGTTTACAACTCAATACTTGTTCTTCTTTCAGGTTCCTATCCTACTGAACTTTCTTCCTAGTTATGTTTAGGAGACTTCGTCTGTCATGAAGGTCAGATGACATCTAAAACTCTTCCTTTTTCTGTCTTCAACTTTGTATTTGCTGCCGATGTGCTTATTTCCTTAGTGTCTTACTCTTTTTTACCTACAACTTCTTGCTGTGGTGTTTAATCTAACTGACATGTAGAGATTTGTGCACTATATATAACATCTTAGTTTTTTCCCTGTGACTTAATTGCAAAACTGTTCATTTATTTTTTATTGTACTGTAATTTTATTTACGTTTAAGCACCCTTTGATAGTGCATATCTATACAGAGAAAATGTTAAAATAAAAATAGGTTAATTATTTGAAAATGTTATGGAACAACTTTAAACAATTTACTTTTAATAAGATTCCAGCATTTATTAGAAAGCGCATTTGTAAATAACAGCTGTCATTAGACTTATGTCTCCTTTCATAGTTTTAAAACCTTCTGTCAAGACTTGGTGATATGTTTTCTGGCAAATTCAGGTGCACCAACTTGAACACTGTTCCATTACCTCCAGGACCCTCTGTTCAATTTCTAAGCCACAAAGTGGAATTTGAAGGGTCTTTCAATATCCATGTGTGACTGGTGACACTAGAGCCTATACCAGCTGGCATAAGGGTACAAGGCAAGACCATAACCTAGACAATGTGCCAGCGCATCACATGGGAAGCACACACACACACACTGGCCAATTTAGTGTCACCAATTCACCTAACCTGCATGTTTTTTAACAGTGGGAGGAAACCAGAGCACCCAGAGGGAACTCACATGGATGAGGGGAGAACATGCAAAATCCACACTGGAAGGATCTGAGAGACGAACATTGGTCTCCTTACTGCAAGGCAGCAATGCTACCACTGTGCCACTGTGCTTCACCCTGAAATGGTTGTGTTCATGTTAAGTTATGTTATGTGCAGTAGTGATGCATAGTGTTAGTAAATAAGTAAGTAAACTTTATTTATAAAGCGCTCTTCTCAGGCAGGTGTCACAAAGTGCTGTACAATAATGTGTTTGTTTCAGTGTGATGCTCTCTGGATAGACTCCAGCTCCTTGTGATACCATAATGAAAAAGATAACAGATTCTGGTATCAGATCGATGTATTGATTTACAAATGCTTCCATCGCTTCAATTCATTTACCTTTACATAACACTCTTCATTGTAAGTTGTGTCATGCACATGCGCATTGGAGGCACCCTAAGGGCTCTGATAATGGTAATAACCTGCCGAACCAGGGCGTGGCACTTTTTTCTAATGTCTTTTCTCTTCTTTGCACTGCAGAAAGGAAGACTGACAGCCATTCTACCACTGACCTCACTTTCATTTCCCACTGTCCTGGACACGCCCCTTTCTGCTAGGATCATTTAAAACCTCAGACACTGCCATTTTGAACCAGTTCTCTCCTGAGCTTGCATCTTAAAAGATGTCCTTTCAATGATATTGAAAATTATTGATTTTTTTCTCTGCAATTATACAGGGTCACTGAGAGGTGTCCCAAACTCTTTATAATTGTTTATGTTTTCATTACAGTTGACTCGGAGCACTACAAAGATCAGCAAATGTAAAATAGCACACAGAGTTTCAATAAATACAAGAGTAGACCACTTGGCTAATATTTACAACATCCTACATTCTCAAAATACTTTATGAAATTTGCTCCAATTCATCTTATGTCTGACCCTGTGTAGCTTTATAATATTAAATAGTCTTAAATGATATTTTCTTTTTGACATTGTCCAGACCAGGATTTATCCATTTTATTACAAACTATCAGAACGTCTCAAGAGCATCCCTTCTCTGAGAGTTGCTCAGCTGGTATGCAGCAGTGGAGTGCAGGAAAAGAGAGAATTATTAGAGGGAGTTGCCAGCCTTTCACTGATTTCATCATCTAACAATCATTGAAAATTTTATTTCCCAAGGCTACAGACTTAAGAGCAACATATTCTAGATAGGAAAGCACAATCTTAGATAAGGCGGGTGAAGTTAATAGGAGGAGTATGACACACATGCCTGCAATGTGCAAGGTCTCCTTTCCTTGTGAAAAAGAATTGCAAATTGTGTATTTTTGATCAGCAGTGTTAAACCCACAATTAAAGATAAAAAATATACTGCTGGCTTTCTGAAAAGTTGCTAAAACGACAAGCTTCCCAAAAAAATTATTTTCTCATACACTGCTCACAGTGTAAGTCTAAAGATTTGTTTTCTTGACCCACTTATCTAGGGCATGGTTATGGAGTCACCATTCATCACATGCAAGTCAGGAGAAACACCAGGACAAGTTGCCAGTCCATCACTGGGGGAACACACTCACGCTAAGGCCAATCTAGCAATGCCAATTCACCTAACTCACATTTCTTCAGACTGTATGAAGAAACCTGATCACCCAGAGGTAACTCCTTGAATATTACTATGTGCATCACCTGATATGAATTAGCAGTTATTTTAGATGGTCAATAAGTCAGAGAGGTGAGATTGCGTTTTGGACATGTGCAGAGGAGAGATGCTGAGTATATTGGGAAAAGTATGCTAAGGATAGAGCTGCCAAGGAAGAGGAAAAGAGGAAGGCCTAAGAAAAGGTTTATGGATGTGGTGAGAGAAGACATGCAGGTGATGGGTGTAATAGAACAAGATTTAGGGGACTCCCCTAATGGGAGTAGCCGAAAGTAGAAGAAGAATAGATATGGCTATGGTGTGAGCTCAGGTGGTGTCTTCTTTATTCCTAGCAAAAGAAGAGGCCAGTTTAAGGAAAGACCCAGTGTCCACTCTCCAAAGCCATATCTGATGCCGTCATGTACACAGCCCCACCACTACCCTCTCCCAGATTTAAGTGCATCAGTTAACCCACTTGTTACAGTAAATCCTGATTACATGCTGTTGCATGGGATTAGTACTTCACAGCAACCCTGTACCCCCACCTAATTTAGCAGGAACTCAGATGTCACCAGTGTGAGACTGTGGGAATATATTAATGGTCATAAAGCAAAAAACACATAATAAACCACCTATAAACTTTCTCAGATACAACTGGAAAGAGGAGACAGACCGAGATAACCAGTCCTAAGACTCCACTCTGCCATCGGAAAAATAATCTATTTTATGACTTGACATTTATATATAAATAAATAATAAAATTGATATATAAATAAAATATATTATTATTATTATTGACACGATAATGAATGTACAAAGACAAAATAAGAATGTGTTTCAAACTCACACAGGTTAATAATGTCACAAAATGAATTTTAATCATACTTCATTATCTCTGGGGTCCTCTGTTAGCTCTTCTATCTGGAATTCTCCTGGGTAAATTAGGGCTATTCTCAAAAAACATTCTTTTCTCACCATTTTTTAAATAATACATTGCCATGCCCAAAATGGATATCATAACATTTTATTTATTTATGTTATATTTTTGCCTGCTTTTGTTTATTTTTTTGCCATTCTGACATTACGCGGTGATAACATTGTAATTCTTGCATTTTGGATTTTTGATTATTATGACACCATGTGTCTTTAAATGGCGTGGCTATGGGTACATTTTTTTCTATTTAAGACAGAACTGTGTGGTCCATCACTGTCCAAACTTTGTTTTAAATGGAAAACACTTTTGTTAGCTTGAAAAACCTACTTTATCTGACAATATATTTTTGATGCTTTTTGGCTTTGACCCGGGTTTATTTTAAACTATTACCTAATTTTGTCTTTTAGGTTTAGTTGCTGATTTCTTAGGCATTCATGAATTGACCCTGATGACTCTTCTTGAATTTCCCCCAAAAAAGATTTTGTGCAACATTTCTGACCTATTAAGTCTACTTTATTAATAGATTGAATTTGACATGACATGCATAGACTCTTGTTGGTCCAATCCCTGTCACTACTCTGAGCATCCATCTATTACCCTGGTTCCATAGTCTTCTACATTGCATTTTACAATGTCTGTTAATTTGATACTTCGTACACTGTATTAATCCCCAAGTGGAAATATTTCTTTCCTTCAATAAAACCATCTCTCCTGTGCCTAGCAATCATATGTAGGTCTGATTGAAATTTCAGTCAATTTTTAAAATCAATTGACTTCTAGGTACATTTGGGTCATCGTTTTATTTTTAGATCTAACACCAGTGCATTTAGCATGCTCTGTGCTGTATGCCAATATCCATCTATTCATTTTATGAACCAGCTTAGCCTATATTAGAGTTCAGTTTCCAATGTATTCTTATTAAGCACATATAAGCCCAGTGTTCTATTCAGTAATCACAAAATATATATATATATATATATATATATATATATATATATATATATATATATATCTTTGTAAAGAATTGTAAATTATTTTTAAAGAGAAAAAGTATATATACACTTATACCAGTCAAATGTTTTGGAACGCCTCAATGTTTTCAGTTTTTATGGAAATGCACACATTTTAATGACTTAATGTTTTATGAAATCAAATAAACAATGGCAAATGAAAAAATAAGTCAAGGAATCATTAAATGTAGAAAATTTTATTCAGATTTTTGATTAATCAAAGTAGCCACCTTTTGCTGATATAACAGCCAAACTGTGGTAAACCTTTTGATTCAGAATGTTAGTCACTCTTTGCAAGTCACCAACTCTGCCTCCAGCAAAAGAACCCCAGACCATCACACTTCCTCCTCCATGTTTGACAAATGGTGTCACACAATGAGGAACCGTCCTTTCACCAACTCAACGGCCTACAAATACTCTGTGTGGTGAACTAAAGATTTCAATTTTTGATTTGTCAGTCCATAAGACTTTCTTCCAGTCTACAGTAGTCCACAGCCTAGGTTTTTCTATTTTGTTCTGTAAAAGAATGGCTTTCTTACTGCCACTCTCCCTGTCAAACCTGCAGCACAAAGTTTCCTCTTCACAGTAGAAACTGACACTTGCTTTTTTCGACCGCTGTTAAGCTGTGCTTGAAGTTGTTGTGCTATGAGGTGTCCATCACGCAAGCTGATGACTCTTAGAAAATTGTCTTCTGTTTGGGTTGTAACTTTGGGTCTGACAAATCTCTTTCTATCAGAGGTCTTCCAGTTTCCAATACACTTTGGATTATATAGGACACCATACTCAATGACAGTTTGATTTGTTTGTTTTTTTTGCAATTTCTCTAAATGAAAGCCCTACAATTCTTGCTCTGTCTCATTTCATTAGTTAATTTCTGTTTACTTGCCATTATCACTGGACTATTGTCCAAGTAGTAATTCAGAGGGTGTAGTAATACAGTCTGTTCTAACTCTGCTTTAAGACAGAGGGTTTTAAAGTAACCAACAGAAGTTGGAACACTGGTGCAAATTGTTTGCTTCAACTTTCAAGGCTTAATTTACTTTAATTGCTGCAGAACATCTGTAGTTTGTAACCTATTGGTTGGCTTTCCTGATGAGGGCCCATTTGTTATATTCTGAAATTTCCTTTTTTCAGTTTTTGCTAACCTAAACTTTAAATTTTAACCTCAGACAGTTTACTGCTTACCTTTTCACCATTTTAGGTCATCCTTTGCATTTCAATAAATTGCACTTGGAAAAACTGAGGTGTTCGAAACGTTTTGACCGGTAGTGTATATATAAAAGGTAAGAGTGGAGAGGAGAGAAAATTTCCATAAGGTTTCAGCAACTGGGAGCATAAGTGAGCAAGTGAACAGAGTGATGGGGTACTGACTGTGTTTTCTATTAAATATATATAAGGTTATATATTTCAGTCTGCTGAAAAAGATTATTAAAATTTTATCAATTGGTTTAAATGTATTTTAAAATTATGATTTTACTTTATGGTCTAGATTTTTTTAAGACTTGTTATACTCACTAGTGAAGAGTAGCAACGTGTTACAATTGAGTACACGCAAGTAAGAATTTCACTGTACTCTGGTCATTTCACAATAATGACGCTATTTGCCAGTTATATCCTGGTGTAAATGCATCATATATATGTGTATCGACCATCAATAATATACAAATCCTATTTTTTCAAAGCTACACAGACTCTGTTCAAAGTTCCCTGCAACTTTATAATTAACATTCAGTATATTTAATAAAAGATAACATTGTTAAATAAAGACACATAACATTATACAGTAGATACGAAGTACAGTAATCATTTACCCAAGCACACTGTTCATAAAAGCCTTACTTCCTAAAAAAGTAAATGTTACATCAGATCACTGCGGGATTGTCACACATTGTTTGCGCTGGAGTTGAGCCTATAGGCTCTCCTGGCAGCTGCAGGTCCAAGGTAGGAACTAATGGACAGGACACCATCCACTCTGTCAAAGATGGTCAATTTAAAGCTGCTAATCAGCTTCACTTGCATGTTGAATAAGGGAGGAAACCAGAATTCTCAAAGAATTACTGTATATGTGGACACAGAAGATGTGTTACCTCCTCGCTGACAATGACAGAAACAGGAATGAAATCCAGTGTGCCGGAGTCACCTTGAAGATACTGAATTGCTTTGTGCTTACTGTGAAAGGCAAAGTAAAAAAGTAAAATACGTATATAAAAAAAATAATTAAGATGGATCGATTGAGACACAAAGATAAAAAAGCTATACTGTACAGTGTGGTTAACAGTAAACTCGATGATAACAACGTTTCATTAAACGTCAGTGTAGTGGTTTATCATCAGGTCATTATTACAGCTGGAAAAAGTACAGTTAAATGAGGGCTATATTTTGGGTGGCCACAATTGATATTTTCACATGTGGAGGAATTCAGGTTTGTTTCTAACAAAATATCACTTAATTTCTTTACCAGGTTTTTCCAGTGCAAATAAACAGTTTACCATGTTACACTTTTTACCTTTTTCCCCAATGAATTTACATTGTACTGTGCATTTATAATACAGTATATCATAGATTATACAAATACAATTAAGGATCTTATCAGCGAGGTTTTAATTTGATGCCTACTGAGCAGGTGCCAGTGTCTGCCAGTCTACCTTGTTATATTATTAACGCTCTTATAGTTTACCATCCTGTAAACGGAGCTGCAGGGGTTAACAAATCGCTGCGTGGTCATTAAAGTTTGTCCGTTTTTTTTAACAACCTGTTGTTGGAACGGGGAAGTTGAGCTGCGAAAAAAGAAAAACAGTACCTGTAAACTACCATCCGCACCCCAGCCCGTACATCTGCACTGCCCTTGCCTCATGCAACCCGATCGGGTGGGCAAATCGCGGGCGATTACATTTGCACGCCGCCTAGCTCTGTCAAGCGGTCGGCCGCAGTCTTCCCTCCCCCCTGCCCACACCTCTGTTCGCCGTGTGTGTGTGTGCGTGTGTGTGTATGTGAGTCAGCAGCCGCAGCCGTAGCATGGCGGAAAGTTGACGGGCCGTAGAGGGTCTGTGCTCACACTGGGCACCCGCTCGATCCGAGAGATCCTACAGGGAACATATAACTACAGAGAAAGAAGGCAAGATGTCTCGCTGGATCCCGACCAAGAAGATGAAGTGCGGCGTGGGTAAGTGAGTGAGCGAGTTAACGCTTGGGCGGGCGGACTGAGTGACTGGCGGGAGGGAGAAAGCAGAGCAAAGTTCGTTTTGTGTAGTGCCGGGGGGACATGCCATCAGTAGTTGTTCAATACTGAAATCGTGGATTCGATAGCAGTTTATATTATAGTTACAGGAGGATACGTAAATCCGATCGCAGAAGGTCTTTTCTCGTGCTGTGTTTACTAGTGGGGTTGGTCTTTTAACTTCCCCCTCTTTTCGTGTAACCCCCTACAAGGGGCGGGTGTTGATTGTCACAAAAAGGGGACACCTGTTGTGAAAAAAGTCGCAGCGAAAATGTTCTCACTAACGCCGAGATTTGTGGAAGTCAGTAACTGATTAGGCAAACAGAGGCTTTATTTTTCCCTAATTTATTCGCTCCACGCGTTTCCGGATTGGAAGTTTAAAGTGAGAGCTTGTCATTTGGTGAGAAAATAGCGGGTTGACGCTAAATTCATAATAACCAAGTGGCACTTTTCTAAACTGGCAATTCAGGTCGAAGTTACTTTGTGTTACTCTGCCACCTCTGCAACGGAATGATCAGGTAATAAAGCTGTATGGGAAACTGGAACTTTAGCAAGTTGTATTTGATGAAGTTACAGTTTCGGCATGAATGGGATAGTGTACTTCTACAGATCCACAGCGTCTAGATTCAAATTCGGTGCCGCCAATGTATTATCTACACATTACCAGGTTTGCCAGTTTTCTTCCCACATCCAAAAAACGTTTTAGGATGATGGGCGCCTTAAACATGGTTCAGGGTAAGTGAGCGTGCCAGGATGGCGTGAGTCTTTCGCCCAGTCTTGCCGATGTAGGCTCTGGACACTCAACTGGATAAAGCAGGTTTGGGAAGTGATAGATGAATGGATAATGCTGTAAGCCTAAAACTGAAAAATCTACCCTATGAAGATGCAGAGATCATAAATGTATAATTAATTCTACATCACTAATACAATTTGGAGGAAGTAATTTTGCATCCTGTTGCAATGGCTTATTTTTTTTAGCAAACTAATAAGGAAAATATGATTTACAGTAGGGTGGCACAGAGCTTATCACTTCTGCCATTCTGTGCCAAGCACTGGGTTTGAATTGCAAAGAGTTTGCAGTTTATTTAATATCTGTTTTTTCTTTTTTTTTGGGATACTCTGGATTTCCTCCCACTTTCCAAAGGCATACAGGTTAGAGAATCTGGCAACTTTATACTAACCAGTACAGTATGAACGTATCCCATAAATCCCATAAAATACTTTTATTTGACTGTTGGAAACAGTGGTATCTCACAGTGCTTGAAAACTGGTTTGACTCCCAGTATACCAAATCATGTCAATTTGGTTTTTGCATGTTCTTCGTGCGTGTGTTTTTTTTTTAGTTTGATCAAACCTTTTTTAAAAGACGTAGAGAGGCAAAACAATTTAGGGGAACCACAATCAAATTTTACATTGAATCAAAACCATATACACAGTTCCCACCCATCAACCCCAAGCAAGCCTCGTAAAAATTAGAAATCTTAAAAAAAAAACATTGAAAGACACACCTGAATGGAACTACAGGTGAAAGTGGCACCTCACTGTCACCATTGAGGAAGTAAAACGCAGTGAGGACCAGAGGACACAACAGTACGCAGTAGCCTTATCATATCAGATGATTTATCAATGACAGTGCCAAAAGCCCCATTGATATTCATCACCAGTGCCGGTGCTAGGTTATTTTGTGCCCAAGGCCAAACTTATTAGTGCAACAACTGAGTTTTTGGTAGCTTACTTGTGTGGTTGGGTGCCTCCCACCCCTTTATAATCTGCACCTAGGCGAATGCCTAATTCACCTTAATGCTTGCGCTGGTCCTGCTCAACACTTAGAGTTCCATGGTGAGAAAATGTTCTTCCTATGTTCATGTAAATTTATTTTGGGACATTTGGCCTTCTCCCACTGTCCAGAGATATGCCATTGGGCGAATAGGTTTAGTGTTAATGACTGTGAGATTATCATATGTTGGTGTCTCTCCACATGGTTTTTTCCATGTTAGTACCTAATATTACCATGGCAGGCCACTGCTGACAGCAACTTAACATTGGGTTAGGGAAATGATTTGTAGGCTTTGGTATCTTGTGACCCTGACTTAAAAAAGTATGTAGTAATAATGGTTAACAGATGGCAATAATGGTTGCTTCTTGCCTTATGCCCAGTGCTGCCGAGATTGGGTCCAGTCCCCATGCTTCAAAAGTGTATGAAGCAAGTTTGTTAATGTTCTGTGATGGATGACAGTAATAATGACAAAAAAGGCTTCCTGTCTATTGATTTTTGTATACATTTTGTGAGCTCTACTGTACCAAAAATGAACAAGGAGAACTCAGAATTACAAACTGAGGGTATTTTATCAACTAGGTTAAAACATTAGGAATGAATTACTCTCAGGGAGAACACAAAGGAACTGCTTGCTGCCCGTTTTCCCATTTATACAGGTGATCCTCCTGTCCATCATGTGAAGAGACTAAGGCACTGCCCCAGTTCACAAACCACACAAATGCTTTTCCATCACACTGATCCTTCTAGCACCGCTGGTCCCTCGTCCACCTCCCTGTCAGACACACACTTGCCACTATTGTTCCTCCATCCCCAAGCTCCATAAACATGTGGCCGGAAAAAGCTATTAAGCTCCCTGCTAGGAATATGTTATTGAGTTCCAGCCTTAAAGCAATTCTGGGATAAGGAATGAAGGAATGCTGCATAGAAGAACTCCTCCTGGTGGCCTGAAATGCTCCCGGAGACCAGAAATTGAACTCTAACCTATTTTATAAGAGCCAGACAACCTGAATAGACTTGTCTAATTAAAATGGGGGCAGCAGCCCAAGCACCCGGAAAATGCTTCCCCGCTGTCATCTTGGAGAAATTCAAAATTATTGTTAGTATTTCTTCAGACATCCTCCTTTATTACATCATCCCTGAGGCATAAATTTCTGGGTGTCCTTCTAATAGCCAGACCATGCCAGACCTCCAGTCCAGGACAGCAGATGGCATTCTGTAGCCCTGGTGCTGATCAATACTAACTTCCGAACTTTACAAAGTTGGAGAATTATGAGAGATTCCAGAAAATCAGTATTCTGCATACAATTTACAGTCAAAAAAGATTTTTTCTTTATCAAAAGTTCATTGTAAAACCATGATTGTCTTGTAAGCCAGGGTAGTTCAAATTTATGGGAGAAATTTCTGTTCAAATCAGTTCAAGAATTTTGTGATGGCACATTTAAAGAGCTGCAAATAGCTAGAGGATCCCTGAAAAGTTTGGCCTCACCTCATACACTAACAGAAATACAAATATATATGTATATATATTGTGACATATATACATGTATACATATACACATGTATACATTGTGAAACAAAGTGGAAGAAGTTCAGATTTCAGTGAAACAATTCAAATTAACAATTATGTTAATTACTTGAGGCAGCTCCAGTTTGACAGTGACACACTTTGCATATTTCAGAAGCAGACCAATTGGTGAGTGTGTGCTAAAAGGCAGTTGCAGAATCTCTCAGTTGTCACTTTGATCTTGGCTGTTCACAGCATAACCTCACAAAGTCATAAGCTTGAATAGATGACACACCACATGTTTTTGAGTCCCACGGCAGTAGCAATGACCACTGGGAGAAACAGCTGAAGGATGTGTTTGCATTCTTAACAGTGCAAAAAAAAAGTAAACAGACAACAACCATTCTCAGTGTTCATTTACACAAAGGCTGTAAAACAGTGGTCAGTATTTATTGTGTCTTTCCATAATGAATACCAGTCTAACTTGCTCTAAAATTAATGAACTAAACTAAAATTGTTAACACATATTTTTTACAGTTTGCATCCAGGCAAATCATACGACTTACTCAGGGTCTTGTAGTGAATCAGAGGTGAAGTTTAATGTTCATTGTTATTCTTAGCCACTAGGCCACAGTGCTTATAAAACAAGGGATGCTCTCTGGTAGACTCACTATTTCTCTTGTAATGAGGCTGGAAACTGTGTCACAGAGATGTTAGTCAGGGTCACATTCCATGTGGCTTTCCTCACTGTAAAAGTTCCAGTATTCACAGAGCACATGTGTTGCATCTTCTCGTGGCCCAGTTGATTTTAAAGAAGTTTTAGTGTCATACATTTGATGAAAACCACAACTGAAGATAATTCACTA
This sequence comes from Erpetoichthys calabaricus, assembly GCF_900747795.2. Classification (NCBI taxonomy): domain Eukaryota; kingdom Metazoa; phylum Chordata; class Cladistia; order Polypteriformes; family Polypteridae; genus Erpetoichthys; species Erpetoichthys calabaricus. The sequence goes on from NC_041394.2 coordinate 131,432,257, forward strand.
GGGTCCATTCATCTTGGTAAATTACATTAATAGCATATTTCAAGAATAGAAAAAATTGTTTTTTACAGTCTATTTCCATTCACTGTTTTGTAGTTACAAATGCTGTATCTGTTGAGCTATATAGCTTTAAATATGGATAGATACACTATATTCATAATCTGTGTATATATATATATATATATATATATATATATATATATATATATATATATAATCTTATATTTATAAATACAGTATGTCTATCATTCTATATATATATATATATATATATATATATATATATATGTATATTGTGGAACGAGCCCCAGACACAGACAGGCAGACATCGTATTAAGCACCACCACACGTTTATTATACAGTCCACTATTTACAAAGTGCACAGACAACCCCTCAAAACTCCCCCAAAGTCCAGGCCTGTCTCACTCTGCCTTTCTTCAGGTCCGCCTCCACTCCTCTCCTCCGAGCTCTGTCCTGCTACACTCCCAACTCTAGCCATCGAATGGAGGGACGCGGCCCCTTTTATAACCACCCGGATGTGCTCCAGGTGCCTCCTGACAATCTTCCGCTGGCACTCCCCAGTGTGGCGGAAGTGCCGGCTGCATACCCGGAAGCATTCCGGGTGTCCCTGGTCTTCTTCCCCCCAGCACTTCCGGGTGTGGTGGAAGTGCTGAGGGCCAGGGCTCCAAAGGCATCGGGGCGCCCCCTGGCGGTGACCATGGGCCCCTACAGGGTTGAGCTTCAAAGCTCTGTACCCGTGGTCCCCAAAGCCACCAGGGCGGTCACCCCCTTGTGGTCTGTAGTACCACCCCCAGCTGCGTGCCACAATATATATATATATATATATATATATATATATATATATATATATATATGGTGTGTGTATATATGTACTAGCCCTCCCCGTGACCTGCATAGAAGTGCAAGAGGACAGTGAGGAAGGCCTTGCCCGGCTCACTACTCCTGACGTCACGCTCCCCCCCCCCCCCCTCGGCCCACAGCCTCTGTCTCGGATTAGCGTGAAGATATAGCTCATGCAAATGAACCATGATTCTTAGAGCGATGAGAGAAGTTGTAAAATCAACCGGAATGTTCAAGCAAATTCTAGAATAAAACATGATCTAAATCTGTTAAGTAGTTCTCTCATTCACTAGCAGAGGTAAGGAATGCCCTGAGGCTGGCGCTTGAGTGAGGAGGGCCCTGCCCTCCCCTTAGGAACGCTACATGTTTCTCAGATTCACGCAAATAAATCGATATAGCAAGCGAACTATGATACATAGCACAATGAGAGACATCGCAAAATCAACTGGAATGTTCAAGCAAATTATAGAAAACAACCAGATCTAAATCCGTTAAGCAAACATACAGACAGACGTTGGATTTTATATATATATACAGTATATATAGAGATAGATATTTAATTCTATGCAGTGCATATACTAGATATATATTCTATTACTTGTAAATAGTCATAAGCAAACTCTGCAGTGTTCACTTCGATTCGAGAATTCACGGATGTGTTCGTGAATATCGCAGAACTTGGTGAAAAGCATTGAAGTCAAAGGGGACAGACTAACTGAACTAGATTTGACTGGATTATAATGGTGCAGTCATCTTTAAAGTGTCCCTGAGGGCTAGGGAAACATCTGCCAACTATACTTATACTGTATGGCAGTGGTGCCAACCACTGCACTCCGTGAGATCAAAGAAGAAAGAACACAGTCAGAGATGCGCAAATGTATATTACATGAAAACAAAGCGGAAATGCCGAAATCGTAGTCAACAGTCAGGAAAAATACATAGGCTGTTTTATGCTGATTTACTGTATGTGAGAAACTATTGCTTTATAGGTAACAGCCCTTCAGCAGCTTGCTGCTGGCCACACAGTCTGTAATGCAAATGGTTGGTGTTATATCCCATCCAATGTTGGATGTTACAGATTTGAGATTTTGATGTCACACTGGCCTCACAAAGCATTATGGGACGCTGAGAAAAAAAGTTCTCCTAAACTGGCCAAATTATCAGTAAATAAATCGATGAACAAGGGTGAACACAAACGCAGCAAATTTGCTGTGAATGATGTTTTGGATGTAAGAACGAGAACAAGACAGAAATGCATGTCAAGAAATACTCCCAGCACCTCCTGTATTTAGAAAATGTAAGAAGTATCAACAGCTCCTTATATTTAACTTAGTTTTTATTTTATTTTAGTTTAGAATTGTGGGTTCATGTGTTTCACTAGTGATATGTATGTAAACAGTATATTTAGTAGTAGAAATTATAGTATTTGAACTGGCATACCACATGAAATAGTTTTCTCCAGTATGGATGCTAAAAAGTAATGGAAAAGTGGAAAAACACTTAAAGCTAAAACACAAAACATGCAAAGATGTGCATCCAAAAGGAAATGCGAGTCTTTGTTGTTGAGTTCATAGCTTAAAGATAAAATCTGTGAATATTAAGTGAGCTTACATCTTTAAGAATATTACCCATAGTGCTGTGTGGTTCAATTAGGTTGGTGAGTTGGTGCAATGAGAAAAATAAAACAGGAGGAACTTGTGTCTTGTGGAGTGAGTGAGTGAGTGAGTGAGTGAGTGAGCGAGCGAGCGAGCGAGCGAGCAAACAAAGCTGTACTCTTATTGGTTCCAGAGACAAATGAATACCTGCTGACAAATCTGTTTGAGTAGTAGTTAAAAAGTGTCTTGATACATAAGAAGCATGTATGTGTGTATAATTACTCAGTAGTAAATTTGTTATTCGTGAAAAAAAGTCTGAAAAGTATGCAAAAATACAGTCTACCAGTATGTATCCAAACTACCAGAACTTTAGTCAAACCATGTGTGGGGAACAGCCCGGACACAGAAAGGTAGACATGATGGTTTCACCACACACATGTTTATTATACAATATTTACAAGTTTCGAAGTGCACAAACCCAGTGCCTCAGCACCAATCACCCCTTCAGTCCTTGGCCACCACAATGCCTTCACTGTCTCTGGTCCGCCTCCACTCCTCTCCTCTCCTCTGAGCTCCGTCCTACTTCCACCTGACTCTTGACAATGAATGGAGGGAGGCGGCCCCTTTTATACACCCCCGGATGGACTCCAGGTGCTTCCTGAGGAGCCTCCGTTGACACACGCCTGTGTGGCGGAAGCTCTGGCTGTGTACCCGGAAGTCCTCTGGGTGTTCCCAATCCTCTTCCCCCAGCACTTCCGGGTGTGGCGGAAGTGCTGAGGTCCAGGGCTCCCAAGGCATTGAGGTTCCCCCTGGCGGTGACCACGGGCCCCTACAAGGTTGAGCTTCCAAGCTCTGTACCCATGCCCCCCAGTAGAACCAGGGCAGTCGCCCCCTCGTGGTCTGGAGGAGGCATGAGTCCTCCTCCTGTCTTCCTGGGCATGCCCCGGCCGGGTGCCACACATGATATGGATTTTTGCTCATACCGCTTATTCCTAACTATTCCTAACTATGTTTAAAAAAGCTGTTTTGAGAAACATCTTAGAAACCAAACAAATATTATTTTTCAACACGATCCACATCAACATTAATACTTTTGCTATAATGCAAAACTTTTCCTCACAAACATTTTGCAGATGGAATTCCCTATCCTGAATTTCTTTTTTAAAAAGTAGATGCAGTGATGCTTCAATTCAGGAGTCAACTTTTTGTTCACCTAATATGCACAGACCGTGTCTGTTAGTTAAGAATAGATTCAACTGACCCATTGCTAACTGTATTATGTCTGCAATGTCATGAACTGTTGCCTGTTTGATTCCCCCCTCTACAGTGCACTTCATGATGGAAACATTTTCTTTGATCATCGATGTCAAAAATCTGCATTGCCTTGTTTTTGAGGTGCTTCTTGCTTCGCCAGAATTCTGCAGTCCTTCTTTTAACTATAGTATATGATAAGGATTTTCCTGGTTCCTGCTTGCTAGAAAAGAATATTTTTATAAAAAAAAAGTAGGCCTTCGCTTTAAAGCCAGGACTAATTTTAAAAAAGATGAAAGTGAATGGCAGTGGACTTCTAAAAAGATGTTCTTATTTTCACTTTGTGTTTTTCCAGAGGTTCTGCACTCTCGTCAATTGTATAGAAATGAAATCTGTTTACATGTGTTCAGGAAACTTTACCAGGAAAACAGGGGCTCAGCAGTTCAAACCAAGTCCTGATTTTCTAAAAGACAATGAAAGTTTGTCGGGCCAGAATGGATCTCTATTTAAATTTTATTATTATGATAAACATTCTCAAAAATCTCAATTGTTTTATCTTTATTTCTCTTGTAGCATTACTAAGAATAAAGTAGATATTTCTGATTTATGTGATAGTAAAAGTACCATAGGATTCTCAGATTTGCTCAACCCAATTCAGGGTGACAGTGTATGGAGCCTTTCCCAGAAGCACTGAGGATAAGGCTGGAAACAGCCCTGAATGGGTGTCAGTCCATCACAGGGTCAACTCATAGACGCCCATAGGGATAAATTAGAGATTCTGGTTAACCTAACCTGCATGTCTTCAGGGATGTGGAATGAAAACCCACACATACACTAGGAGAACATGTATGTAATTGCGCAGTTAATGTATTGTTCATATGCTCAATTTAATTTCTTGCATAGAGAAATACTGCTTTTTGTAGTATGTGAAATTGTCTTTGAACCATGTTGTTTCAGGCTGAAGGGAATAGGTGTATTGTGTTACACATGCAATACTTAAACTTTCCAGGTTGCGCATGGGGCTTTAAGGATATATCCCTTTCTTCTGTGCATTAAAATAACGATCATTTACATTATACATTTAATTGTACATTTGTACATTTAATTATACATTTAAACACTTGGTTCTAGCTCCAAACCTCCAACAAAGAGGTTTGAAAGGTTCAGTAGAATTTGCTCCTTTAAAGTTAGGTGCAGTGATTTGAAGTAAAAAAAAAAAAAAAAAAATTAGTACGAGGAGTGCATTGAGCACAAGACATTACATTGATCAGAATGGGCGGCTGAGCAGAATGTTGACTATCACCCAAGACTGTGTAACAAAACTAAAAACCCTTGTGTGTGTTCATTCCACTTTGTGGAAAAGTACCAGCAATATGATACCCAGGTTTCAAAAAAACATATCGTATATACTCACATATAAGTCGGGTCTTGAAACCCGAAAAATCGATCATAAAATAAGCAAAACACTGGAACAACTACATTTCTCCTCACTTTTTTCTTCAACTAAAAGCGATACCCTCAACACTTCCTCTCACAATAAAGACAGCGCTGTACTCATTCCTGATAAATGCATCCTTGAATATGTGGAAGGAACAGATAATCTTCAATGTTTAATTTGGGCCACATTTGGTCCATCTATTAGCCCTGACTTAATTTATTATATAACAACCAATGTAATCCTTTACCGAAAAAAATAATAACTTAAACAAATGCATCATCTACAACCTCATGGAAGGCGAAGAAAAGATATACTTCAGTGCAGTCAGAATTACTTCTGAAGATGCCAATGAACAACTTAACTTCCCCATCAAATTAATTTACTCTTTGACACAGTCTGGTCTACTACCTCAAAAACTAACTCTAAGAAAAGAAACAATCATCATAGTTCTTAGAAACCTCAATGGTAATAAATGCATAGACGATGGCACCAGATTTGAGGTCACAAATATCCTTCAAAACATGATTGAGATTGAGGTCATCACAGGATCTTTCATTGGACAAAAGCTTATTTACCTTGCATGGATCTCTGCACTGAAGGCCGTACAATGCCTTTTCAAATTCAACGCACACAATTTCCCATTCTACCAGCCTCTGCAATGACCATTAATAAAGCCCAAGCACCAACCTTCAAGAAAATTGCCATTTTCCTAGATTTGCTTGTTTTCTGTCATGGACAGCTTTTGTTTTTACAGTACATGAATCTCTAGATTTGTGGACATAAAAGTCATGATTCAACGCAGTTCTCTTCAAGGCAAAGTGGACGAACATTTTTACATACTAATTTGGTCTTCAGAGAAGTCTTGTGGAACCTGCTAGTATTCTGTACTTCCTGTTTTGGTTTACTATGCTGTTTTCTTTTTTTTTCAATACAATATTTCTTTTCTTTAGAATTTCACATTGCACGACTTTTGACTTTGTTTCAAATCCCTTTAATTTGAGGATTGTAGGTCTGCATGTTGCACTAGTATTGAAATAATAATCTTAGATTGACAAACTTGATTTCACAAAGTTAGACTTACAGTTGGAACAAATCGAGGAGGAAATTTTAAGCATCAGGTATGTTACATTTGAAATCTGAATTAATCTGTCTTGTCCATTAGCTATTACGATTTAAAAGTGTTATTAACCAGCTTATGTGTTCTCTATATACTGATGTAAACATAACAATCTCACAGCTGCAAAAACACAAATTTTACAAAGTGATTTTTCTAACAAACCTGCTATGAAAAGCATATTGTTACAAAAGTGTGTGGGTAAATTAAATATCCTGAATTGTCTTCTTATTCTTTACTCTATGTGACAATGATATAATAATATTTTTACATTAATTTTAAGCAGTATTTAATTTTCAGTGGCTGGCAAGAAAATATTAGTGAATATACAGTATTTAGTAGGTGCAAATGTGGACTTTAATCAAGAGCTTAAGATGTGATACCTCTAACACAATCCAGAAATTGCAGACTACCACGCAACTGGGCTTTGGGTCCTTCTGACAGTAAGCGGCAGTGCAGCCATGTGCCGTGGTGGACAGGAAAAGAGCAGTAGTGTAAGCAAGTGACATTTCTGTCAGAAAAAGAACAGTGGCGACATCTGATGACAGTAGAGCAACTTCCATAAGTTGACAGGTCGAAGAACAATGACAGCCCCGCCTTCCATTACTTGCAACCTGCTGATACATGCTTAATGCTAGGGCTGGATCTGCTGAGTGTGAGACAAATTGCAGAAGCCGATTAGGTAAAGAAGTATGACAGCTCTGGCCTCTTTGAAGTTATTGGGGTTTGCGTCTTTCTTATGGTAAACTGTATACGCAAAATAATTATGTTTGTGACATGACGGCTGAGTGGGAAGCAAATTGCAGGAGGCGATTACATGATAGGAAGAAGACAAATGAAAGCTCCGGCATCCACTGCCCATCAAGCATGTGCAACATGGCAACCTACTCGTACCCATGAATTAATGGGGCTGGCACCTTGATCTTGGGAGGACCAGAGGTGTGTGTGATTTCTAGTGTTAAGAAAAATCAGGCAGACCATGATGATTATATCATTCATTATAAATTTTACCCTGAAACCCCTCAATACAGGAAAATCTCCCCTAGCCAATAGAATTCACCTGTTTGTTGTTACATTGCACAGTCCGTAATTTGATGTATTAAATGTATCACACCATTCAAAAGTAGTGAAAATTTACACAAACTCATGTCAGACAGATAATTAATATTAAGAAATAAACACATTACCATTTGACATAGTAAACGAAAGTACTCTGTCATTGACAGTAGAGCCTCTCTTGTAGTATTTTGTACTAAAGGGTATGTGAACCCACTTTATTCAAGTTATATGTGAAAAGGAGTGCTTGACCCAAGTTAGCACAACACTGTATTTTAGTGGGTTACAATCTACAGTAGGTTAAAGTGCAAACTGTGAAGCACACTTTACTTAAATTCACATTACTTCTGCCATTTTAAGATGGGCAAAAAACAATCCGCCCAGCTCACTACTTCAGATGTGAGATTATGAGTCTTCTTACTGCTTCAGTCTGATGTGCCTTCTTGCTTTTTTCTTTATGATCGTATGTTTTCTTTAATAGCCAACAACAATTAACTATTTAAAGCGAATATGGCCCTATAACAGGGAAATAGACGACACTACAAAAGAAGTCTGCTGTTTTGCCCAAGGTTGTTTGCAAGTAGCCTGTTTGATAAGTGTAGTTAGCTTTGTTTTGTATATAACTTTGTATATATATATATATATATTTTTTTGCAAACCAATCATTTAAATAGTATTTGGCTATTAAGGGTGTGCTTTCCTTATACCACAAAGAAATAACAATGCACAGCCAACAGACATGTGTAATTCAGTTTAATTGGTTTGTTTGAAGCAACTTGTAATTTTTAATGAGGCTTGTTGTAAGGAATGAATAGGCCCACGGGCCTTAGGTACAGTCAGTTTGATATTTGTGTTACTGTACGTTTGGTTCTCTGGCTAACATGGGGCTTACAAGTGCAAAGCAGTATTATCTTTTCTTTTAAAATCCATTTGTGACGTATCATTTCTTAAAACGCTAATCATATGAGGTTTTGCTTAGTCAATCCTTAAATATCTGAACAAACATGAGTGTTTTACTCATCATACTGTAAGCACTGGATGTTTTGATAAATGACTGAGAGCTTTCTGTGAAAGCACTAACCAGACTTCCACAGAGCACCCAGTGCATGCCTGATATTGCAGGAATACAATGTCAGAGTTTGATCTGTTGTTCTACGTAAAACAATGAGACATTTTCATACCATTGGCATGCATCATTGTATTTTGTTGAAGGTAGTTGCTTTTTCAGTGGGGTTGTTCTGGGCCTAGCTCACAATGTCATCTCAGCAATGTTATCTACTATAGCTCTAGGCTTAGGTAGGTTATATTTTAAAGTAAGAAATGCATAACAGAAGTGCCAGTTTATTATCTATTTCATTTAACCCAGCAGGCAATCTCATTGTCACAAGATGTACAAATCATGAATTATTAATTTTTTGCTTATATGGTGTCTCCAAAAAGTATTCAGACTCCTTCTCATTTTTCGCATTTTGTTATGTTGCACACCTTATGCTAAAACGACTTAAATTAATTTTTTCTCTCATCAAACACCCAATACCCCAAAATAACAAAGCAAAAAGAGGATGTTATGAATTTTTGCAAATTTGTTAAATAGAAAGGCACACAATTAAGGAAAAAAAGTTATTAAATTGCATAAATCTGAATTCGTTAAGGGCTCAAAGGCATTTTTCATTTTCCACACTAATACAGACAGCCTGAAGTAGGAGTTGTTTTATTCTCTGCTCCTGCTAGGACTGTTTAAGTTTCAAATCAATCATCCCTCTGCCTCACTTTCACCACCAATGTTTTAACATACACATGACCTCACCACATACATTGCCACGACAATAACAAGATGGCCAGCAGCTGTATCAGGCCTTAAAAGAGAAAAGTGATCCAGCTTCTATCCACACTACCTCAGCCCTCACATTACTTTGCCAGTAAAGTTACCAAATGCATCCTTTACCATATATTACAGTATATTGTCTTCCTCTATTTACTGCATACATCGAAATTCATAAAACCAAGTAATCTTCTATCACTCAAACTCTCTCCGTCCATGCACAATTTATTTTTTATAGCAAAGCAGTTTAATGTCTGATCGAGGCACTTGCAAAAGATTTTTGTGATAATTTAATGCCACATTATATTTGTCAAAACATCCACGGTTAAATTTTTGAATGTAGAGTTGTGATAGAGTTAATTTACAACCTTGGCCTGCTCACCTTTAAAGCCCAAATATCAGCAAGATAGCACTGGTATGCTTTCACACAAGTGGAGTTATGAGAATTTCATCTGGGATGGGGCATTTATATATAGAGGAGGGTAACTAAATGGAAAAAAAAAAAGATAAAATCTATTTTTGATGATTTTTCATTAGGTGTGTACTGCCCACTCCCAGCCCACTCTTAACCATATCACAACAGTCAGCAATGTTCAAATATGGTGTTAGTTATTAAGTTATTAAGTTTTGGTTCACTAAGCAACTGACTACTTGACTGGAATTAAAAGGCTGTGGATATAGCAGGTCAACAGAATCATGGTCATGTACTCCTGATCTATGCCATTTTGCAGAAAAAAAAATAATTAGAATTTTAATGGCCCAATGATATGCTCTAGGTGTAAAGAAATGTGGAGTCATTCAAGCCAGAAGGTTCAAGTTTGTTTTAAATGTCCCATGCATACAGCCTCGCCCTCTCTTTAGTTGGTTTCTCCCAACTTATCTCAACTTTTTATATCACGTGTGCAGCTCTTACCCAGAAGAGAGAGTGGCAAAAATGTAGCTTTTCCAAGGATAATTTAATTACAAAAAACACACACAAACAATCAAGGTAGTGATGATTGCCAAGAGAACATAAAGCATCAATGGAATTAAAAGAAAACAAAACTCTCTCTGACACTCCATCATCAGTTAAAGATGCATATAAGGGGAAGACTTGAAAATGAATCATTTGAGTTGTATTACAGAGAAGGAACTCTAGACATACACTGCTTGGGGAGGTTAGTGGAAGGATGGAATGAGGAAGATGCTGAGCAGTATAACAGGTGAAGGTTAGGGAGTAATTGACAGAAAGCTGTGATTCCCATAAATGACACCTTATCATTGAAAATTTTTGAGACTTTTCAGTAAGGCTTGAAAAAGCCTGACCAAGTGCCCTCTACCTGTATACATCATTCCTGAAAACCAGAGCAGTGTCCCTCCTTAAATATTTTATTAGTGGCCAGAGGGTGGCATTGCTTGCACTCCAAGGAAGTGGGTGCAAATTTTGAATTGAATCAAAAGCATACTAAGTAGGAGGTCAGAATGCTGTTATTTTGGGTCAGGTTGGTTTATGGGGTATTATAAAGTTAGGGTTTAGTTTTGGGAGGGTTGTTCTTATGTTTAGAGTTATTTGGGGTGTGTTATGGTTACAGGTTGGGTTTGGGATCGGAGAGGTTGTTTGGATCAGAGTTAGGTTTAGGTTTTGGGTCCTGGGGTGTACTAGGGTCTGGAAGTGGGAAATTATATTTAACATTTGTAGTTGGGATATTGGGAGGACCGGCAGCCTAAGGTACACATCTGGCTTACTGGCCATTGGGAGTGTGTACACTTTCGCTAAAATTGTCATTGTCCTTTCACACCTGTGTGCTAGACCATGTGAGGAGGTTTAATTTCTATGGGAGCGGTCTCTGGTCCAGATTTGGTCTCCAAGGAGGGATCAGCCTGGATTGGCCTGTCTGTTCACTCCTTGTCCCTTTTCTGCACCTGTTTCTGCCCCACAAATGACAGAGACAGTCTCTGGGTTGGAGATTTCTCCTTGGGGAGATCTTGCTTGTATGAGCATAATGTTCCTCCCAGGACAGTGCCTACTACCAGATTCTGTCCCTATTTTAGCTGTTTTACTTACAGTAAGGGTCTATGAGCTCAAATGTAGTTCCTGGGAGAGACTGACTTGGATTAGCCCATTGAACCTCTCTGTCCTGTCCATGAGCCCCACATCCCACTTACTTGTTCCAAGACATTTTTTAATGGTGTCTGGTATGATCTGTGGCTCCAAGGAGGACCTGGTCTAGCTGGGTCTAGTGATCACTCCCAGTCCATTGTTACTCACAGGCACCACTAATTCCGGGATGCTGAATTTCAGTGGAGAAGAAATTCCTAAGGTTACCATTTTTCTTGAGCTGTATTTTCTTGCAGTAATTTCTATTTTTAGTGAGGCTCAATTATTGTTTACTGTAAAGACGTCTCCCCAGTTGGTGGAGTCCTTATTATTGATTACTATGAGGAGGTCTCCCCAGTTGGTGTAAAAGCATACAAGTATTCTGTTAAAAAAAAACAAAAACAAAAACACAGTTGTCTGGCTTCTTTTGGCGCCTTTTGGTTTCCACCAGAGCAACCGTTTATACTATCACTCCTGGAGAGCTTGGAGATCCCAAAGCTGGCTGGTATAGCTTCTGTTGCTCCAGCTCTCCACCAATGGATAAAAGGTTAAATAAAGAGCACATTACATTTCACTTTGCTTTATACTTCATCAGGTGCATAAGTCAGGGCTCTTACCATGTGGGAGTAAGATGGTCTCAAAAACTTTATTTAAATTTTTATATCATTTCTCCCAGATGATGTAGGTGGAGTGTTCATGGGCTTCAAAGGACTTCCCGAAATCAGGAGTCCAGGGAAGAGGCGTTAATGGCCCTTGTCCGTGGGCCTGCCAGAGAGGATTATTTCATTCATAGCTCTGGCAATTTTTGATCTCCCTTGATTGCTCTGTCTATCAGACCTTTTTGAATGAGATTGGAGAGTGATACTAAATCAGAGAATTTTTTATTTTTGTTCTTTCCCCTTTGGGATCATTCCTTATATTTTTGCAGCCAGTTGTCATCGTAAAAAAGATTCAGTTTTCATTTTTATACAAAGGCTATATTGAGCTGTAAACCTGGGCACTCAATAGTGTCAGGCACTGGTGAATTAGGTAAGAGAAAATACAGGGTTCCCATGAGCTCCATGCACATTGCTATAATTTGACCTGTTTGCTTAGGGTCCCATGGGTGCCCAGAGATGCATGGGCCATTGGCACTAGTTTTTTTGGAAGTTTTTTTATACTGGGGTGTTTTTTTTTCTGCTGTTGTCTTCTGTTTCTCTCTGCCTAATTTCTCTCTTTACTTTACAGGGATTATATTTTGGGTCAGGTTGGTTTATGGGGTATTTTAAGGTTAGGTGTGGTTTTTGGAGTGTTATCCTTAGGTTTAGGGTTCTGGTGTTTATTATTTGGGGTGTTATAGTTAAGGTTAGGGTTTTGGAAGGGGGAGGTTGTTCAGATCATAGACATCACAGTAATTATTCAATTTGTATTTATGCCAAATTAAGTGTATACTCATTTCAGTTCATATAGTTTGGCTCAGTTTATGTTTTGTCTACATAATGATTTAAACATACATTTTGTGAAATTTACCACAGCCTCCAGTGATTTTAGGTGATGAAACTAATGTCATGTGCACAGAATATAGTGAGATGTGAGGGACATGCAACTCATTGGCACTCTCCATTGCCATGACTAGCAAGGATTATTAGTCAGATATGAGTTTTGTTTTGAAACTTGATTCTCCTTGCCCAAATGAGATATGTTCATTATGTAATGCTGGTGTAACATTTTTTCAAGAGCTATTGAAAAAATATATACTTAAAAGTGTGTGTATGCTTCTACACGACGGGCATTGTGGTCCAAGCTGGATGACATATCATAATGTTTACAGGGCCAGTCTGTATAGCTTACCTCATAAACTGGCAATGATCTAAATATATCATTATATGTACATGTAAATACGTACTCTACATGAGATGGGATTCACATCATAAAGTACTGTAAAAATATAGTAATTGGGTGTATGTTCCTTAATGCTTTCATAAATTTAAGTGATTACCATTTATAATTCAGCAGGCACCCACATCCATGAAGGCTTCCAAAAACACATCAGTGCACATACTGAAAAGATCCATATGGCAAGAATATCAGTGATACTTCAATGATGCTTGTTGAAACAGGAGCAGTCATTGAGTCAGTTAAGCAATTAACTCCATCATAATTAAGGTCATATACAAAACTGACAAACTAACATTACAGTTCACTGTGTAGGCTGTTTGTATCAAAGAAGTAGCTTTGAGAACATGCTGATTATTAGGATATCTTTGAAAGGATCGTCAATGATGAAACCCGCTTAATTTGCTGATATTTCATGAGACAGAGTAGGTAAGCTGGCGTTTATATTAAGGGGTAAGCAAAAGACATGAGCTAACTGTAGAGGAAAGTACAAACCAACTCCCTGGCTAGTTGCAGTGCATTTATTTATAAAAGGAACAGCAAAGCACAAAAAAAGTTTGGTACATTTTGATTGCAAATGTCAAAGGCAGGAGCCGGAAGTCTGAGTGACAACTTCACAAAAAGAGATACTGTATTTAGTCCATGGTGCTTTCACCCCTTATACACTAAAATAGTCAGTATTGAAGGTAAGGTGGTGCACAGGATGCATGCAGTTTTCAACTGAGTGTGGAGAAGAAGTCATCAGGTCAGAGGGTAGCCAAGGAAGTCTGCAGGCCTGAGTATATACTTCCCACAGTGGGCTTTATTTGCATATTATGTTTTAGGTCCACTTATTCTCTTAACATTACAATAAATGCAACAAAATTCTGAGTGAATCATTTTTATCCTAATGGTTATGAAACCATCCATGATGCTTTATGTTCAGGCTTGAAATGGTTAATAAAGAGTTTGAAGAATGTGACACTCATATATACTATAACAACAACAACAGCATTTATTTCTATAGTAGTGCTTTTTAAAATGATAACAAACAGTTACAAGAAAAAATAAAGTCAAATTAAAATTATATAAGAATAACAATGAATAAATGGTATTAAAATAAATAATACACACTTACATAAGTTAGGCATATAATTAAGACAGGTATAGTACTTAAAATTCAGAATTGTTCTTTTAATTCTATAAATGTGAGTCCAATGATAAGTTTAGGTGGCTAGGGTGGACAGAAAAAAAACTCCAGTTAACCTGGACTAAATCTGTAGGGGTTCTAGGCCAAATGACCACCCAGTCCTCACTGGGTGTTTTATGTAACATAAATGTTCTTAAGTTATTCTTTGTTTAGGCTTCGTCTTAGAGGATTTGAAGCAAGTGGGTTTTGTGGCAAGTTGGGGTATCTGCTACAGTGGATTCAGAAAGTATTCAGACTCCTTCACTTTTTTCACATTTTGTCATGTTGCAGCCTTAGGCTAAAATTCTTTTTTTTCTCTGTTAAGCAACACTCATCAGAAGGCAAAAGAAGGGATTTTAGAGATTTTTGCAAACCGATTAAACATAAAAAAACTGAAATATTGCATTGACACAAGCATTCATATCCTTTGCTATGACATTTGAAATCTGGCTCAGGTACATCCTATTCTATTGATCAGCATTGGTGTATTTCTACACCTCTTTCTACCTGTGATCAATTGAATTGTTTGGACATGATTAGGAGATGCACCCGCCCTTCTACATAAGGTCCCACAATTGGCAATATGCATTAGAGCAAAAACTAAGCCATGAGGTTGAAGGAATTGCTTGCAGAGCTTAGAGATGGAATTGTGTTGAGGTACACAACTGGGAAAGGTTACAAAAAAATCCTGAGTCATTGGTGGTTCCCAAGAGCACCATTTCCTTCATAATTCTTAAATAGAAGAAGTTTTATACAATCGTGACTCTTCTTAGAGCTGGCCACCTGTTATAGAAAGGCCATGGTAACAGAGGCGACCAAGAACCGATTGTCACAAAGGCTGAGCTCCTTAGAACTTGTTTGGTGATAGAAGAAAGTTCCAGAAGGACAATTATTACTGCAGTACTCCACCGATCTGGGTTTCATGACAGACTGGCCAAACAAGAAGCCTCTCCACAGTAAAAGACATATAGGAGTCCACCTGGAGTTTGCTTAGAGGCACCAAAAGGACTCTCAGACTATGAGAAACAAGATCCTCTGGTCTGATGAAATCAAGATCTGCGTCATGTCTGGAAGGAACCAGGCGACTCTCATCACCAATGCAAAACCATTCCAGTGGTGAAACATGGTGGTGGCAGCATCATGCTTTGGGGTTGTTTTTCAGTGGCAGGGACTAGGAGACTAGGGTTGTGGGAAAACTGAAAGGTGCCAAGTACAGAGACATCCTTGAAAACCTGCTTCAGAGTGCTCTGGATCTAAGACTTGGCTGAAGGTTCACCTTGCAACAGGACAGTGACCCTATGCACAAATCAAAGACAACACAGGAATGGCTTAGGGACGACTTAGAGTTGCCCAGTCAGAGGTCGGACTTGTTCGATTTGAGTTTACTGTATCTGTGGAGAGACCTGAAAATAGCTGTCCATTGACAGTCTCCATCCAACCTGACAGAGCTTGAGGGGATCCCCAAATCCATGTGTGCAAAATTTGTCGAATGCATCCCATGAGAACTCCAGGCTGTAATCACTGCCAAAGGCAATTCAATTAAGTACTGAGTAAAGGGTCTGAATTCTTCTATCAATGTGATATTTCAGTTTTTTATTTGTAATAAATGAGCAAAAATTTCTAAATTCCTGTTTTTGCTTTGTCAGTCTTAGTTATTGAGTTTTGCTTGATGTGTAGCAAATGAATTTAAATGATTTTAGTTCAAGGCTAAAAAATAGCAAAATGTAAAGAAATTAAACAACCCGGGTGAGCACTTATGGGATATTGCAGAGCAGTAGCAATAACAGTGTTTTCCATCACCATCATCAAAACACCAAAAGTTAGAATTTTCTAATTGATGAATAATATTGACATGTCATAAAATCTTTTTAAGGGGAATATTTTTGTTAGTCAAATTTCAGATGTATCCCATGTACTTCATGGCTGGTTTTCAATACCTAATTATCAAATTACACATGAATAAACTTTATTATTTTTGAGCAACATGAGACTGGAAAGTCTAAACTGGTCTAATGTTAGTGAAAGCAAGTATGACTGTATTCGTGATTAATTGGTAACACACCCAGGATATGTTTCTGTCCTACAAACAACACTGCCTGGATAGGCTACAGCTCTTTAGGAGCCTAAAAGTGGATTTAGTGGATTCATAAAAGGATAGATTAATTGCAAATCAACTTCTAAATACCTTACACTGACATATTGGTACAAGACTGCAGCCTTACCCTTTTGGAGTATAGCTCCTCCATAACTACCATGTAATCGTGGGTCAAAGTTATAAAAGCATATGCCACCTACATTTGCATTATCAGTTCCATTTAATAATCTCATTTCTTGAATATGTATACCTTGCTTAATCTTACTCAATTGTATTTTTTTCCTACCTATTACACTTTCTTTAATTCTCATATTTATACTGTTGTCATGCTGTATTGTGAGAAATAAGGCATTGTCATTTTGTAATTTAGAGAGCCTTTTGTTGTTGGCAGAGGCCTCAGTTGCTATCCTTTGATGATGGGAAGTAACATCATCACCATAATAGTGTAAAGGTCATTGACCTGCTTTCTTCTTTTCACAAACAAGAAAACGAGATTTCTACTGCATTCATTAACTGATTTTAAAGAACATTCTTCAATATTTTGTACCTTTTGATCTATTTCAAGGTCTTAGGGAATTGTGTGTATTCTGGCAGTACTAGGCAATAGATGGGAAATGATTCTAGCCCTGACATCAATCTGTCAATCACAAGGCCCACTATTTCAAATACCAGTGAACCCAGTCTGGACTCCTTTGAGATGTGACGGGGCAACCTAAGTACTACGAGAACTACGAGACAACAGCGGTAACCACTGTGCAGCCCTCTAAATAATGTCATAAGTGGACATAAGGAGTAAATAAATGATTCTATTGATGAAGTGACTATGTGATCCACCCATCCACTTTCAAAACGTCATATCTCGTTTAGGTGTCCCAGTAGCTATGTGAGCAGAACTCGTATAAACACCCATGCTGGGCTAGTTTAGAATCAGCAGGTATCCTCATCCACATTTCCATTTAAGCACAGGAAGAACATGAAAATGCTACACTGGCATTGTTCAGTCCCAGATTTAACCCCAGAACTGTAAGATACAAGGGAAACCATTGGGAATTTAAAGTTCCAGGCATTTTCACTTCTTACCTTGGTCTGAGAGGATATGATGAAGCCTAGCGAATGTACAGCTTTATGATAAAAACTGATCAACGCAGTATAGTTATTTATTTATCTGTGCATTAAGGGACTTTTGTTGGTGTAAAATCCACACAGGGTTACACATTTGCAGAAGTGGTATTTATTTATTTATTTGTTTATTTTTATGTACGTACTAAAAAATGACTCTTGGCTTTAATTTAGCATTTGGTTTGGAGACACACCTCTTACAGTTACTGATGCCTCCACCCTACCCTGGGTAGCTGCGCTTTTCTTCCCAAGTTTTCTTGCATAGACAAGCAATTACAGGACCACAAAAAGAAGCAGCTCCCTGTCCGAGAGCAGGGTATGAATTTTTAGTTCTTTTTTTTAACATCAGAGAACTCTCTACTGCTCTAATTTTGGTTGTAATTTAGTAGTATAAGTACATCTTTTCTATTTATACTTGAGTGTTTTATGGATAATTATTCACAATTATTGCCACATTTGCATATACGAAGTAACATTCACAGGATGCTGGAGTTTGGTATAAATTTTGAATTTTATTCCTTAATCCTGGTCAATTATACTTTTTATCTTTGGCTTTTTTTGTTCTTTTTAAACTTCAGCTGCCATGAATGAAATATAAAGCACCCTGGGAAGATTTATTTTATTATTACATGGCATGTTTCCTAGACAGCATGGGGTCAAGGCACAGTGAATATCAGAATACTGAACATCCCATAAGTAACATTTACAGTAGGTAATTTAAGAGCTTGCTGTATGTTAGTCACTTTTTGAGTACTTGATTATGTTGACCTCTTTTGTACATTTGATAAAAGCGTCTGCATGCTGCACAGTGAATACATGTAAATGTAAGTGTAAGAGGTCTTGTTACGCAGCAGTAAGTGAGTAATAGATGCACTGTAAAGTACATAGGCCTACTGTATATTTTTAAACCTGGCTAATCTCATTCAGGGTTTCTGGGTGGCAGGAGCCTATTTTGAGTGTACTGAGTACAAGGCAGGAAACAACCCTGATCTGGGTGCCAGTCACTTGCAACATTAAATTGTAAAATGAACATAACCTGCATACTATTGGAAGGCAAAACAGAGAACCCAGTAAGAATACAACAGTTTTCTTGGATAGATAGAATCTCCAAGATGTGTGCCAACTCAACAATCCATCAGTTGTTCTCACATGGGCATTATGTATAGCTGAATGTACAGGCTTATGCTTGTTTTAAAAAATTGCTTGAGAAAAGTAAATAATAATCAGTTTGTTTTTTATAGAATAATTCATAAGGGCCAACACCACTTCATAATACAAACCATTCATAAGAACTGCAATAAAATAAACAAAATCAAATTAGACATTGCCTGTTGATTTGTCTATGATGGACTAGTATCCCATCCCTAATTGGTTTCTAACTTTGCCCAGTTTTACTGGGAAGGATCCAGACCCCTACAACTCTGCACTGGATTAGTCTGGTTTCAGAAAATGATGTTATGATGAATCCACTTTTCTTCTCTGCAGTAATTCTTGTTTCTCTGAAACACATTGTCTATTTGTATAAAAGGAAGTAATGTATTTTGAAAAAGGGGGGAACCAATTTGTTTTTCTTCACATCTTACTCTTTATTCTTTGTATTTCATTTACATTCAGGAGTTTATAAATAATTGATGTGACCACCAAGGGGCATAGCAGCACCCCCAAACCCCAGACACAGTTGCACAGATACAAGTCCTGGTTTACATAAAAGGTTTTAATGTTACAAATACCTCGTAAAAAGGTTTCAAGAAGGGCATAAACCAAATGCTCTACAATCCTTCAATCTCCTTTTCTTTCTGTCATCCCACTCCTCCATTCGAGCTTCGTCCACTTATACCCGACTGTGATTCACCTTGTTGAAATTGGGTGGCTTCTCTTATCTAAGGCCCGGGTTTACTTCTGAAGCTAGGGAGTAGTCCATTGGAAGTACTTCTGGGTTGACTGAGAGTCCTGAAAAGTAGTGACTATGAATCCCAGTAGGTCCCCCTGGCAATCCCCATGGAACCCAAAAGCGCTGTCACATGGGGCTGCAGATCCTAGCATGACCTGCAGGTGTCTGTGTGGGAATCCCAACCCAGGGATACAGCCATCCTTGTTCAATCCCAGTTGGGCTGCCACTGTGGTGCAGCAGTATCAGTTGCTGACTAGGAATCAGAAGGTCACGAGTTCGATCCTACATGACTCCCGTTTGAGAAGTGAAGTGTTCTTATTGTGAATTTCCCCTTGGGATTAATAAAGTATCTATCTATCTATCTATCTATCTATCTATCTATCTATCTATCTATCTATCTATCTATCTATCTAGTCTACATGTGCCATCCATTACATTGGTTAAATTTTGACTGCCTAAATATATTATCTGTTCATTTGTAGATTGAAGCAGCTGTTTCAGGCTGTAAGAAAGCTTCCCACACATGACCCCTTATACATGCCTCTGTCATATACAGTACCAACAGATCTGCATTGCTCCTGTGGAAATACTTATTAAATAAAAAGAATCTTGAGCTATTTTACATTAAATTGTGATGCCAAATACGCTGGGTTTAATGCAACATGGCAGACTGAAGAAATATACTACTACACTACACCTGGAGAATCTAGCAGAAAGTTTCCTATAAAATCAAAGTTATTCCATCACAAACAAGATACAGTATATATGCGTTTGCCATGCGAAATTATGTTCTAAGTTAATTGCTTTCTATAAATTAAAAAAATATATATGTTGCCCGCACTGGAGCTTTTACATTGCAGTGTATGGGGCATGGATTAAAAGCGAAAAGCCTTACCAAATACGTCAATTTTTCAAGTCAACACAGTTGTTATATTTGTCCATGTCTTGCCATTACAGACAATAGTTTGTACATGTCATTTTGGAAAAAAAAAAGCACCAATTTTATGAGATTCAGATATTCTTAAAGAAGACTGGCCATGTGCAATAGCTCAGAACTGCGCAACAATTGTTCAACCCTGGGGGTGGTTTACTCCTGACACACCAAATCACAGTAAACATTTTGTGCCACATAGTTGGTTTTGTTTTGATTCACTTCTGTATTTATGTGAGGAATCACACAAGTGAACAAGAAAATGTATCCTTGCCACGCGAAAAATAGTACCAGGAATATGCAATAAAATTAATATTTCCAGATAATCTTAGTTGTCATAAACATGTGTTGGAAACATGGAAGGTGTGGATCAGTACTCGACATCTGACATGGCTTGAAAAATTGATGTATTTGGTGAGTTTTTAAGCTTTTCCTCCATACCCCATACCTCAATTGTAAAGTGGGAGTGAGCAAGATATTTTTTTTTAATTTATAGAAAACACTTAGCTTTAGAGCACAGAATTGCATGTCAAATACATATTTAGAATGTTTGTGAAGAAGTAACTTCGACGTGAAAAATACCAAACATATCCTTTAATCCATCCATCCATTTTCCAACCCGCTGAATCCGAACACAGGGTCACGGGGGTCTGCTGGAGCCAATCCCAGCCAACACAGGGCACAAGGCAGGGAACCAATCCTGGGCAGGGTGCCAACCCACCGCAGCATCCTTTAATCAGCTTGGCTAATTTACATATAATGACTATAAAGCATTTCAATTATGCCAATCAGCATACAGGTAAATGGTATATTCTAGAATCCTCCCATTGCAATCAAGTATTATTTAAAGTCCCAAAATAGTTCATTATTAAAAGTCGTGGGTAAATACCTGGTTAAAGGAAAAGAGTTTTTATATGTAAAGTATTATCAGAGAACAAATCATAAAGGTAAATGTTATACTGTATATGATCTCATTTTCTAATTTATATGTGTGGAACTATGTGTGGAGCTGGTACAAATAAAATTAGCAGGCAGATTCAAGCCCTTTTTTCTTTTCTCTTACAAATGATATTTTTCAGTTGCAGTTTTTTTTGTGTTTTTGTGTTAGCATCTTTCTGGTCAAATCCTATAATGAGCCAGAATTTGTACTGAAAAGATGAAATCATGGGAAACACCAGCTCAGATCAGAAAAGACATCTATCGATCAATATATCAATCAGTCAGTTCAATGTCACCTCAATACCGGTTTGTATCCCCGTTACTACCAAGAAAGATCCTTCTCTGCTGGATCCTTGAGCAAGGCCCTTAACAGGGGCGCTAAAAAATGGCTGACCCTGCACTCAGACCCCAAAGAGTATGCAAAAACTAACAAATTCCTAATACAAGAAATTATATAAGGTGAAATTGTATAAGGTTAAATCATCATCAAATCTATCATATTTCTTATAGTACCTTCCCGAAGCACTATAACACAAGACATGCCACAGTAAACAAATAAAAGTACTATAAAAAAATAAGTTAAAAGAAAAAAGAATTTAATAGCTGACAAATGACAAGTTCATAAATGACAAATGTTAGAAATTAACATTAAAGAGTTTCTGTAATTCAAGTTTAGAGAGGCATGGCAGCTCTGTGGTTAGTGCTGTTGCTTCATAGATCTAACACCTCAGTGTTGTCTACTTGGACTTGACATTTTCTCTATCTGTAAGGAATTCTCCCAAATCACCAAAGACTTGGAAACTAGGGTTAACTAGTGATTCCAAATCATTCCAGTATGAGTGAGGTTGTGTGCATAAGTGGGCCTTATGACAGACTAGCACCCTGTCTAGGTCTCTTTCTGTCCTTGAGGATGTTATGATATGATTTAAATGAAAATTATCTCATAATATATGAGTAGTTTGTCAGTGTGAGTTGACAGTAAAATAGAAATAGGATCAGTTTAATAGCTCCAGAAAATTTAAATTGCAGAACACTGATGATTAAGTATCAAGAGAGAGAAAAGGTGAGTGCTTATATATTGTGACCATTGACTAAGGTACATTAGGGACCGATGATGGGAATTGCAGAGAGAAGGGGTTGCAAAGCTAAATTACAGTTTCACAAGGGTTGCAAACAGGCCTTTGGAACAGTGAGAAAGCTGATGTCACAGAATCTGACACTACGTGCAAATTACAATCCTCATTGCCCAGTTTCGATTTTTTGCTCAGATTGGATTTGACTGTATTCTTGGTTCACTTTCAAAATTACCAGTGACCTATATCAAAGTATAATGTGAACGTGTCTGTCCTCTGAAACAGTATGTATGCATTCATTAACGCATTTTTGCATGAGTCATCGGCTTCATCAACAACGAAAAATGTCATATTTGTAATATGACTCATGGCATTAAAACCAACGAAATAGATACACTAATTAATAGTGTATGCATTGCATTTTGCTCCAGAGGACAGCAAACAGTTGGTCAGCTGTACATGATTAGGGTGAGAAAGCGCCTACAGATGGCTAGCTTTTGCTGTTTTCATAGCATTTTCGAGGATATGAGAAACCAGCTATGGTGGGACTGTGACTGTTGTCACAGCTGTAGCTCTCCTCCATTGTTGTCGGTGTTGGCTAATGATGACAGCACTCAGCCCATGCATATAAAAAACCATCTGACTGTTCTCATATGTGTCGCATGGCCTCACAATCAGATATGTCTCCAATCTAGGACCGCATATGAAAATGACTCAAATTTGATTTGATAAGGTCAGATTTCTGTATCCACTCAGCCTTGTGAATAGCTGATTTGTGTCACATTAAGGCAAAAAAATGATTTGAATGATTTCAGTCTGGTAATGTGAATGTTACATTAGGTGTCTGGAAGGTTGATATGAAGCAAACAGTCAATCCAGCCATCCATCCATCCATTTTCAAACCAACTTAACCTGAGCAAGGTTGTGCGGGAAAATTTAATTTCTCAAAATAAACAGTGTGACGTTTGAGAGGTTTATTGTACTATCTGTACGAGGTCATAGAATAAGCAAATATTCTGCTGGGGTGTGATTTGTCCATTATTGAGCACACTTGTACTGGATTTGTATACAGTCACCACCACTTAACCCTACAGAATATGCTTAATCTGTCAGAAGAACTCTGAGCTTTGAGAAGAAATCAATATAAGCACAGGGGTAATCATTCAAACTATTCCCTCATTCAAACTATTCCCAAGTCACACTTTCCACGTACATATCCTGTACAACTCTTACATACTTCTCTGCCACTCCCGACTTCCTTATACAATACCACAACTCCTCTCGAGGCACCCTGTTACATGCTTTCTCCAGGTCCACAAAGACGCAATGCAACTCCTTCTGGCCTTCTCCATCAACACCCTCAGAGCAAACATCGCATCTGTGGTGCTCTTTCTTGGCATGAAACCATACTGCCGCTCACTAATCATCACCTCCCTTCTTAACCTAGCTTCCACTACTCTTTCCCATAACTTCATGCTGTGACTCATCAATTTTATCCCCCTGTAGTTACTACAGTCCTGCACATCCCCCTTATTCTTAAATATCGGCACCAGTACACTTTTTCTCCACTCCTCGTTCATCCTCTCACTTTCCAAAATTCCATTAAACAATCTGGTTAAAAACTCCACTTCCATCTCTCCTAAACACATCCATGCTTCCACAGGTATGTCATCTGGACCAATGGCTTTTCCATTCTTCATCCTCTTCATAGCTGTCCTTACTTCCTCCTTGCTAATCCATTGCACTTCCTGATTCACTATCTTCACATCATCCAACCTCTTCTCTCTCTCGTTCTCTTCATTCATAAGCCTCTCAAAGTATTATTTCCATCTGCTCAACACACTCTCCTCACTTGTGAGTACGTTTCCATCTTTATCCTTTATTACCCTAACCTGCTGCACATCTTTCCCAGCTCGGTCCCTTTGTCTAGCCAATCGGTACAGGTCCTTTTCTCCCTCTTTAGTGTCCAACCTCTCATACAACTCATCATATGCTTTTTCTTTAGCCTTCACCACCTCTCTCTTCACCTTGTGCCTTATCTCCTTGTACTCTTGTCTACTTTCTGCATCTCTCTGACTATCCCCCTTCTTCTTTGCCATCCTCTTCCTCTGTATACTCTCCTGTACTTGCCCATTCCACCATCAGGTTTACTTTTCCTCCTTCCTCTGTCCAGATGTCACGCCAAGCAGCTTTCTTGCTGTCACCCTTACTACATCTGCTGTAGTTTCCCAACTGTCTGGCAATTCTTTACTACCACCCAGTGCCTGTCTCACCTTCTCCCTAAACTCAACCTTGCAGTCTTCCTTTTTCAACTTCCACCATTTGATCCTTGGCTCTGCCCTCACTCTCTTTCTCTTCTTGATCTCCAACGTCATCCTACAGACCACCATCCTGTGCTGCTTAACTACACTTTCCCCTGCTACTACTTTGCAGTCTTCAGTCTCCTTCAGATCAACTCTTCTGTATAGGATGTAATCTACCTGTGTGCATCTTCCTCCACTCTTGTACGTCACCCTATGTTCCTCCCTCTTCTTAAAATATGTATTCACCACAGCCATGTCCATCCTTTTGGCAAATCCACTATCCTCTGACCTTCTTCATTCCTCTCCTTGACACCATACCTACCCATCACCTCCTCGTCTCCACTGTTCCCTTCACCAACATGTCCATTGAAATCCGCTCCAATCACCACTTTCTGTCCCTTGGGTACACTGTTCATCACTTCATCCAACTCACTCGAAAAATCTTCTTTCTCATCCATTGCACACCCAACTTGCGGGGAATATGCACTAACAACATTCATCATCACACCTCCAATTTCCAGCTTCATAATCATTACTCTGTCTGACACTCTTTTCACCTCCAAAACACTCTTGACATACTGTACCTTCAGAATAACCCCAACTCCATTTCTCCTTCTATTCACACCATGATAGAGCAATTTGAATCCACCTCTTATCCATCTGGCCTTGCTCCCCTTCCTTTTAGTCTCTTGCTCACACAATATATCAACCTTCCTTCTTGCCATCATATCGGCTAACTTTCTCCCCTTTCCAGTCATAATGCCAACATTCAAAGTTCCTACCCTCAGTTCCACTCTCTCCTCCTGCCTCCAGACATGTCTCCCCCCTCTTCTTTTCCTTCTTCTTCTTCTTCTTTGGCCAACAGTAGGCCAATTTCTGCCAGCACCCTGTTGATTAACAGTACTGGTGGCGATCGTTGTTAACCCGGGGCTCGACCGATCTGGTATGAAAATTTGTATTGTTGTCCGCATATTGATTTGGCAAAATTTTACACCGGATGCCCTTACTGACGTAACCCCACCCATTTATCCGGGCTTGGGACCGGCACGAAGAAACACACTGGTTTGTGCATCCCCTGTGGCTGGGTAATTCAACTACCCACCACTCGTAAATCAGAAAACATACTTACAGTACATATGTATATATGTATGGAGGAATAAGAAATGTGTTCAGTATTGATAGATAAATCAAAAAATAGAGGATATGTTGGAGCCCTGGCAATTCAATTTCAATCTTTTTTTATGAAAAAAGTTATAACCAGAATTAAAAAAATATATTTTTGAGACAGCTTCCATGAAAACCAAATGTTTTTTCAGCAACTCCATAAATGCACAGTGGGAATAAAGCTATTGAAAAATGATATCTAAGTAATTTACAGAAGCTATGCTATTAAAGGTTTTACTAGGGTGACATTATGCCGCATAAATGTCAGTATTGTTTATTTAATGGATACACCACACTTGTGTAATATTTGGTCCAAATATTTAGTTTGGCTTTGTGAACCACAATGAATTCCTATAGTGGTAAAATTACATCAGTGACAAGGCAATACTCCAACTCTTTCTTATACGATAAAATATAAATCTCTATTAATATGTTTCTGTATATATTATAGAGTGCTGCCTGTTTTTGCAAGTTTTTGATACTGAATGTTTCACGATTTAAACCAAAATCTAATATTAGATGAAAGGCACTTAAGCATACAAAACCTATTTAACTTAAGTAAGTAACAAATTGATTTTGTTTTATTGCTTAGTTTGTTGCTGTTACTTTGTTACTTAGTATTGCCTAATCTTATTTTTAGATTTTTATTT
This sequence comes from Erpetoichthys calabaricus, assembly GCF_900747795.2. Taxonomy (NCBI): domain Eukaryota; kingdom Metazoa; phylum Chordata; class Cladistia; order Polypteriformes; family Polypteridae; genus Erpetoichthys; species Erpetoichthys calabaricus. The sequence continues at coordinate 131,458,676 of NC_041394.2, forward strand.
TTTTATAAACTTTTCTTTCTTCATCTTGTAAAGCACTTTGAGTTACATCATTTGTATGAAAATGTGCTACAGTATATAAATAAATTTTGCTGTTGTTGTTATTCAGTGGACTGAATACTGCTAGGCTTGATTACAGACAGTCTTCCTCAATATAAACTTTATTTCCCTTGACCCTTACCATCAGAGTTAAGTAAAGCCAATGTCACATTACGTGACTTCTAGTCAAAGGAACAACCTTGACAACTGCATCTTTTTACAGGAACATGTCAATTTACACAACTAGTAATTATGAGGCAGGTTAAATTACGTGACTAAATGATAGCGTTCCAGTATAGTTTTAATAATAATTCTTTGCATTTATATAGCGCTTTTCTCACTACTCAAAGCGTTCAGCAATTGCAGGTTAAGGGTCTTGCTCAAGGGCCCAACAGAGTAGAGTCCCTATTGGCATTTACGGGATTTGAACCGGCAACCTTCTGATTGCCAGTGCAGATCCCTAGCCTCAGAACCATCACTCTGCCTTTTTACACTTCCAAAGAATTGAAAGCTCTCTTCTTTTCTGACAGTCAATAATGTGATGGCTGATGGAGTTAGTGCTATACGAAGGGTTCACAGGTACAGCAAATTCAGGCTCAGTCTCTGACTTTTTATTTTCCTTCTACAGTTGTACATAAAACATACAACATCAGAGAGACAAGCATTTCGTCTGTAAGCAAATCCAAAGCTTCTGTTTACCTTGTTTCTCTTCATTACATTATATGCATTGTACTTTCAAATGGGTGCTCATTGGTTGTCAGCTTTCATAAACACAGAGCCCACCCCATGACTGTCTCATTTTATCAATGTGAATAGCAGACTGGTTGGACTGAGTTGTTGGGTTTGTCATGCTACATGACTTGCAGTCACAGGAACGCACCGTGGTTACCTCCAACTCACTGAAATTCCTGGAAAGGTTGTCTAATGTGACATGGCCTTTACCAGCATAAACATTTAATAAGTGTATAATGCCGCGGTCAACGTAAATTCCTAAAGTGATCAGAAAAAAATTGCTGTGATTTACCATTTTGATAAGGTCTACAAACCCATTTAATAAATTTCAGGTACTGCACCAAATAATAGGGAGAACCATAATCTCCAGATGGAAAACACTTGGAACAGCAGTGCCTTCTATTCGTGAGGCTGGTCTGCCACAATTACTGAAAGGGTATGACATAAAATTATTCAGGAAGCCACAAAGGATCCTATAAAATCCAAAAATCTACAGGTTTGTCTCATGTTATCATGAACAGTGAACTATGAGTCTACAATCAGCCATTAGGCAACAGTGGGCTTTTTTGGAGAGTAGTGAGGTGGAAACCACTGCTAATGAAGGACACAAATACTCAACTGTTATTTCCTGTGAAGTACCTGGATGACCCATAAGCCTTTTAGTAGAACATTCTATGGAAGGATGAAACAAAAGCTGAAATTTCTGGATGAATTGGCTTTTTCTAGGTCCAGTATAAAGCAAACATACATCGTTAGTCAAACACGATGGTAGAGATGTGTTAGACAATGAATGAAAGCAAATTGTGAGTACACACCAGATAGGCTGAAAAGAAACAAAATGAAGTTTTCCACACATAAGTCCAATAGTGATGGCATGTTGGTATGGCAGGATCAGAAATGAGGCATTTATGCTTGAAAACGTGCCAATGTTCTAAATTAAAACAGTTCTGCAAAGAAGAGTAGCACTAAAAGTAAAGGAACAAAAATATTTTTAAGATGGTACCAGTAGGTCCTGGATAACTTTTGTTTATGCAATGAATGACATAAGTAAAGAAAAAATATATATTTTTTATGTTCACACAGCAGCAGCAACAACAACAGCAACAACGTTTATTTCTATAGCATATTGTCATACACAAGAATGTAGCTCAAGATGCCATACAAGATGTCAAAGAAATGGTTACAAGGAAAGAAAAACAAGCTAAATTAGGCAAAAATAATAATGAATGAGTAATAAAAAGTAAATCAATACAAGCTTAACAGATATATAAATAGTGGAATAGTAGAATCTAATCTATAGTATTGTATTCTAAGTCTCTAACGATGAGTACAATAATAAGGTCTAACGGCCAGGAGGACAGAGAAAAAAAATCAGCAGGGGTTCCAAGGCCAAAAGACCACCCAGCTCCCTACTAGGTTTTCTACCTATCATAAGGCATTTTCTCATGGCAGGATTTTTTTCAGGAACCAAGGACTTTTTAGAAACTCTGGAATTTTTGTAGCATTCCCACCACAGGAATTTAGGCCTTTTGTAGTTGGTATTTTTTTTTAGGGTATGCACTTTTCATTCAACCAGCAACTGTTGTGGTTGGGGCTCAGGTGATGAATTGTGTTGATCGATTAACCACAAGCACTGGTGCCATCTTACAAATCTGTTAGAACTGTAGTTTGGATTTTGTAGAGTTATTGGTGAGGATGGAATGCCTTACTTCACACCGCATCACACTTGTTTACACATCACATATTTTGCATAAAGGTTACAGTTCCTGTTGTGAGGTGGAAATGTAACACATAAGTGGCCAGGGACCACAAATGGCCCAGAGCCTACATTGTACTGGAACTCATTGGTTCCTGAAAACATAGCTCCTGTGATTGGAAAACACTTATATATGTCCTTAAGTCGTTTATCTTTGTTTTCAGGCTTGGTCCCAGAGGATTCGACAGACAGTAGGTCTATGGGCTGGAAAATGGGGGCACACATTTTCATTCAAATATGAATAACCTTTATATAATTTTGGATTTTAAGTGAAAACCCAAACACTTTTAGTGTTAAAAATTTGCAATAATCGAGCAAATCAGGGATGATGGGATCTGATATTATTAGAAGCACGTGTACGAAGAAATGCTTCATCAGTGTTGTCATTAGGCATCAGGTTGATACTTCTGTGTTTTGGTGAAGCTCCTCTGTGCTTGGTTAGTTTATAATATAATATAATATAATATAATATAATATAATATAATATAATATAATATAATATAATATAATATAACTAGCAAAATACCCGCGCTTCGCAGCGGAGAAGTAGTGTGTTAAAGAGGTTATGTAAACATATATATACATAAACATACTGTATATACATAAATATATACATATACACATCCACATATATATACATATATCAACATATATATACACATACATATATATATATATATATATATATATATATATGTATATATATATATATATATATATATATACACACACACACACACATGCAGACACATATACATATATATACATATACATATTTGTATATCTACATATATATACACATATATACATATATATACATATACATATTTGTATATCTACATATATATAAACATATATACATATATATACATATTTGTATATGTACATACATACACATATATCTATCTATCTATCTATATATATATATATATATATATATATACACACATATATATATACACATATATATATATATATATATATATATATATATATATATATATATATATATATATGTATATATATATATAGCTGATTACCCAGTGGATTCGCTCACTGAGTGCAAGAGAAAAAAATAAAATGTATGTATAAAATAAGTGTAATTGCCAAATTTATTTTTGCACAAATAAAGAGCACTTACAATAACATAGAAATCAATATAAACAACATTAACATCATTATCATTTGAGAATATGAAGTAATATATAAGAAGCACATTGCATATAAATATAAATTATTAAACATTAAAATGTTCTTCTATAAAACACTACCGTGGCTATTCGTTTGTCTGTCCAGGATTTTAAATCAGCTGTAGCTCGCAAACCGTTTCACCTATTGACTTGAAATTTGGTACACAGATACTACGTCACGTCTACTATTCGCTTTCCCACACATATGAACACATATATATATATATATATATATATACACACATACATATACACACACATACACATATATACATATATATACATAGTGCGTTGCAACACGGGCTGTGACTGTTACATGGGAGGGAGAGGACAAATCACAGCTTCCCACTTTCTAATCGGGCTTGTGATTGCTGCTTTGACGGATGCCCAGATCCCACAGTATTTCCCCTTAGGAGAGGCGTTAGGCAAGTGTAATTGAATAGCGGTGCTGCAAGTTATTACTCTTTTTATCTTTATTTTATTTTATTGTAGAATCAACTCACAGCTGCGCGCACCAGTGCGTGCGTGGCGGATGCGTACGGCTGACGTTTTCATTGTCTACCACCTTCGCTAATCATTCTTGAGGCAGATTGAAGACTTAAGTGCCAGCTTAACTGAAAAATTAAAGAAAACATACTAAGTTTTAAAAAAATCAGTTTTAACGGGAAAAGATGCCGACGAAAGAAGAGAAGCAGCGGGACGCTAGGGTGAAGAGCTGCTCATTAAGCAGCAAGCGCATCAACCTCTGAGCAAACGAATGGTAAACGTACAGAGAAAGAGGATAAATAACATGAATGCTCATGTCAAGTGTATTCACTCCACGTTATCGTGCAGTGCGCTGTTACTGGTATTTTGATAAAAGAATCTGAATAACATATAAGAAGCGTATAAATCATTAAACAGTAAAACATTAACATTTAAGAAGTAAAGATACATTGAGTACTACTGTAGTGCTTTCGGGTATAGTACATTTTTTGTTTGCCCATTACATGCATAAATGTATACATTTTTTGGTGTACCTACCCAAGAACACGCGACATGACCCGGCAGTTAAAAATGTATTGCTCCAGCAATTTTAACTCTGTTACAAAGTCATCTAATATGGTATTGCAAACGGCAGCGGGAGCGTTTCTATAAACTCAATTTAAACTTACTGTTTACACCGTGCTTTGAAGATGCATAGTATGCGACACGTGTTTCGCCGTAATTGTGGGCTCATCAGGAGTACACAGTCACTGCACTCCCTTACGGGAATCGATCCTCGGACGTAGAGGCGAAGCCCCTAACGTTGTGCCACGGCGTGTGGTTCGTTCATTTGACAGCATGTAGATCGGGGTAATTACATTGCAGGCATTCGTAGTCTGATTCACAATCTGATTGTATGGGTGGTTACCTACCAGGTAACGCTTGTGGTTGGTGAGCAAGTCGGCTAACTTCTGCCACGGTGCCCTCTTTCAGTTGCGTGAAGCAGATCATACAATGGTTGAAATAGTTTAATATATATAGCAAAATCACCGCGCTTCGCAGGGGCGAATATGGTATTGCAAACGGCAGCGTTTCTATAAACTTAATTTAAAGTTACGGTTTATACCGTGCTTTGTTTCATATTCTTTTCCTACCTTATCAATTCTGTGATGTGTTTTTTGAACAGGTTTGATACTCCTGCTGCGTTCAGTCACTTCACGTGAGCCGCTCTCTTGTTTGATGTTGTGATGTCCACGGGTTTATTTAATGTTAGCTAAGACCCGGCAGTGAAAAGTTTCTCGCTACAGCAATTTTAACTCTGTTACAAAGTGATGCAAACTCTCGTTTATACCTCGTGTCTTCTCATTAAACTTGTATCTCGCGAATATGGCATTGCAAACGGCAGCGGGAGCGTTTCTATAAAGTTAATTTAAGGTTACGGTTTACACCGTGCTTTTTTATACCTCGTGTCTTCTCATTAAACTTGTATCTCGCGAATATGGTATTGCAAACGGCAGCGGGAGCGTTTCTATAAAGTTAATTTAGACTTACGGTTTACACCGTGCTTTTTTATACCTCGTGTCTTATGAAGATGCTTGTATGCGTCACTCACTCGTTTCTTATTGTTTCGCTGCCTTTTCAATTGTGTAATGAATGTTTTCTTCAGCGCTCTTTGGGGCTCCTCCTTCTTTTCTGCGTACTGAGTTCACAGTCAGTTCACGTGATTACGTGGGAGGCGTGATGACGCGACACGCAACTCAGTCTCCTACGGCCATCTTGCTGCCTTCCATTACAGTATATGGACAAAAAAGAGGTTCCAGTTATGACCATTACGCGTATAATTTTGAAATGAAACCTGCCTAACTTTTGTAAGTAAGCTGTAAGGAATGAGCCTGCCAAATTTCAGCCTTCCACCTACACGGGAAGTTGGACAATTAGTGATGAGTGAGTCAGTCAGTCAGTGAGTGAGTGAGTCAGTGAGGGCTTTGCCTTTTATTATTATAGATATAATATAATATAATATAATATAATATAATATAATATAATATAATATAATATAATATATAAATGTCTATAGGTAGAAGTGTGTGTGTCTGTCCATTCTGGAAGTGAGAAGTGGAGTCGTGGTAAGGACTGCACCTTCGAGGATACACAAGCAAGGGCAGTACGTCGGCAAAACAAAAACCTCCGGAGAAAGATAAAGTCGCTTAGCCACTAATGCACGAACGATGCAAGCATGTCAGCAAAATGAAACCTCCTAGGAGAGAGATGCCCAGAGTAGTTCCTTTCAATTACCTGACATCTCTACATTTCAATTTTTTTTCTGACCATTTCGATAGTTTCTAGGACCCCGGGCTTTTTACAGCACAGGCTTACACAGCTAGTATAATATAATATAATATAATATAATATAATATAATATAATATAATATAATATAATATAATATAATATAATATAAAAAGGCATAGTGTCAAAACATGTATCATTTTTATGTTACAGCTCCGAGGGCTAATCTGCTGATTGTCTTTACAAAATTTTTATGTTTCTGTATAGATTTTGCTAGGGTTTTCTGGTGTACCTCTCATATTCCAAACATGTGCTTTAAATTGGCCCTGTGTGAGTGAGTGTGAGAAAGAGTGCACAAGTGTGCAATGTTCTGAATTGGCGTCCCGTTCAGGGTAGGCTCCTGCCCTACACACAATGCAATGCAGTGCTCTGTGCCCATAAACTAGGCTAATTTGGTTTGACAATAAGATGGTGAATATTATAGGGTGGCATCATGGGATAGTGTTCAGTATTGCTGCCTCACAGCTAAGTGAGACTTTGTCAGGATACAGGCCCAATCACTGTGTGTGTTGTGTTTGCACGTTCTCCGTGTCCGTGAATGTATGTGTGTGCTTTCTGTGTAGTCTAGTTTTGCTCTAACAGCACAAAGTTGTGCAGGTTGGGTTATTTTGTGACTCTTATTTAGCCTGGTATGTACTGTAGGTGTGCACAAGTAAGCCCTGAGATGGTCAGGTGTAGTGTCTAAGGTTCTTTGTTGCATTGTAGGCATTGCTGCTTCTGTCCCCTCTGACCCTAAATTTTGATTAATCAAATTTGGACTATGCATGAATCTATTCCATCCATTTTTTCTACCCTCTACAGTAGTTCAAGCTCTGTATGGACTCAGAGGATTATATCCTGTAAGTACTGAGTGTTAAAATGGATGGAACCTATTTATTCACTTTCCCAAGCTGGTCATTGGAAATGTGTTGTTGCAGCTTTCACCAATATATTCATGAGAAAGAATGGAATGGTGGAAATGATAAATAGTGTGGCTGTCATGACCTGATAATTTCATAATAAATGGGTATCTAGTCATGAAGGGGTTATCTTAACTGCAGTTCAGTATTAAGACAAATTAGTTCTGTTCACGTTATTAAGCAATAGTAAAACAGAAAAATTCACAGCTGCTGGCAATAAGGAAGTTAAAGAACAGGGTGTTTCGATTGAGGTGTTACCTCCTGCTGACACATAAATCACTCTCTCAACTTTAGCACGTTTAGATCTGGTCAAACCTCTAAACAGCCACTGTATATCAAATTAATTTTGCTCTTTGTCCCTTGGTGAGACCTGAGAACAGAATTAATTTGCTTTTTATGTTGCAGTAGTTTGAGTGGCATAAGTTAAAAGATCAAGTTCTGACATGGAGATGAGTTAGAAAGTCAATTAATGTACAGGCTTTCTTTTAATTTAAGTATTTGTTTAATATTACTTTTAGGAGCCATCTGAGTATTGTACATGATGGCCCCATGTTGGTTTTATTTTCTTATTAAAGAAAGTAAGCCATTTCCAGCAGATTAAAGTGACACTTTGTGCTGCCCATTCTGGATTCTGTAGCTTCTTGTAGCAGCATTTCTGTTGCTTGTCAGTTCTTTAATACAATTACCCGTCATTCTTTACAAAATAAGGCATGTTTCATTTGACAGATAGACATTGCAACTCACATATCCAGAGACTTATAAAATGTGTTTGGTCTTTATCCATCAGCACAGCTGACTTGCTAGTTTCATTTTACTGGTTAAGTCAACTTTGAAGGTAATGGCTGCTATTGCACCACATTTGGCAAATGTTCATGTAACTCATAAACACACATTGACTAGCTAATTTATTATCTAGCTGAGCAGACCTGACGGTGGTTTTCTGCCTCATTCTTGGGGCTGTTTCTCACCAGGCTTAGCACACCTTTGAGGAATGCAGGTAGATTGAATGTGTGGCCAGGCAATTGGTGGGTTGTACTCATGTCTGTAATTTTCTGGCTCAGTGGAGAGTGCGTCACCTGCTGAGTCAAGAAATGCTGTCGAGTATTGCAGCACTCCTGGATTTCATTCTCTTCTTCTTTTACTCCTGGCTCCCCCTTTCAACATGCTTGTGGTTTTCTTGCCCATCCTACTTAATTGACTTGATTGGGTGTCCTCTAGGGAGGATACGCGCTTCTGATTTTTAACAGATAAACACATCTTATGCTGTCAGCTTGGCATCATGGTCTTATTCCTTGGAGAGTACACACTGTTCCTTTGATAACTAGCACAAATATTGCAGTATAAACAGTGGAAAAACTTTAGAGCAGGGAATTTAAGAAGAGATATTCTAGGGCAACCCTTCAGGAAAAGACATTATAAGAGTTCGCTGATATAGCATAGGATGTCCTGTCTTCTGTATTATGATAACATGCTGATGATGAGTCACGCATAGCCTGTCATTTTGGAACTGTTCAATTATTATAGTGATAAAACAGAGATAACACCTAGCATCTCTTCTTTTTGTAGCTCGACTCTCAGATGAATTCATTGCAATTTTAGGTGACCTCTCTGGAATTTTCTCCTCAATCGACAGGTCCTAAGCAGATGTACTACCATACTTTTCTTGGGCCCTGCAGTAGTGTTTTGGCTCTCTTGGTGTCTCTCTAACTACAGGACATTTGGCCTTGCAACTGTGGTGCTGCACTTTTAACAACAAGGTCACCTTTTGAAACCCCATACCTGACTCTAGAATAACATTTGGCAAGTTGTCTAATTTGTTGACAATTGTGAGATAATAATATAAAAGATTTTTACAAGGGCAGATTACTGACCACATCATCATAAGACTCAGTTATATGTGCAGCTACTTGTAGCCTGATTCCAAACCCAAATAAAGCCATGAAGATCAACACATATAAAAGAAAAGGGTTCAGTTTAAGAAGAAAATATAATGGAAGGGTACCGAGTAATGACAACAAAACAGATGTGAAATTATAAGGAAAATAATTCATCTGTTGGTAACTCTAGGCCTATCTAACTATACATAGGTTCATCTCTGTCTTACATATGGGATACCTAAAGCTCTTTGTCATCAAGTTGGTACGACATGTCTCCCCATCCTGCTCCTTCATCTGCTCTTCTTCCTCTTGCCTGTCTTCTTCATGCCCTTGCCATTTTGAAGCCTCCCGTTTTTTTTTTGTTTTTTTCAAACTCATTGTCCTTATGCCCAGAGGAGGCTTTTAAGCCTTAGCTAGGAAATAATTCTGTGGCAGGCCCATAGATTACTTCCAAGAGCAGGAATAGCTTGGGAAATTCCTGGTGCCATAGTGGTCTTGGTGTCCTTGCAGTTCTGAACTCCCAGATCTCCCTTAAAGGGCTTTCTTTAAAGAATACAAAGCAGTAAGATAATGATATGAAGTCTTTAAAAAATCAGTGGCTGAGCAGAAGGTTTCTGGGGTTCAAATACTTGATTAAGAATCTAAACAGAAGACATTCCAGCTAGAGAGGGGTCCTCGTGCTCTGTGAGGTGGTAATGTTGTACGTCACTTTTTAAGTATCACATTTACAAAACTTAACCATAGTTTGGATTAGATAACCTGCTGACTTCTTTCCATATGTATGTCTCAAGAGTAATCAACTCCCACAGACCATTCATTATACTACTTGACAAGACACCCCCTGTAGGTTTTGGTCTGGTGCTCACTGCCACTGCACTTACTGTACCACCTGGGCAGCTTACCAAATGACTCTTATCCTGCAACTGCATTCTTTACCAGGCCCTCCATCACACTCTACAGAACAGACATTTTTGAGGAGCATAACTTTCTTTAAAGAATACAAAGCAGTAAGATAATGATTTGGAGTCTTTATAAAATCAGTGGCTGAGCAGAAGAATTCTGGGGTTCAAATACTTGATTAAAAATCTAAACAGAAGACATTCCAGCTAGGGAGTGATGCTGGGGTCCTAGTGATCTGTGAGGTGGTAATGTTGCACATCACTTTTTAAGTATCAGATTTATTCTTTCAGGTCAATTCTTCACCATGTGGGTACACACAGCATGCCATAGAGGAGTCAGGCTATTTTGCTTAAAGACATACAGAGATTCTATGGGTGATTTGGAATTAAACAGAAAGGACTTGAGTTTGGAACATACCCTGGATGGGACACTAGTTCAGTACATGGCATATTCATGCACTCTGTAACACTCATTCATACAGGGCCACAAGCACACTAGAGCTTTCTCAGAGGAACACATTGAACTGTTTTGACATTGCCAGGATGCAACACTAGCCGCTTGTAAAGTGCACATACTGAAACTAATGTCATACAGAGAGTCCGAGTGATGTAGCCACAGTAAGGCAGACAAGACCAGAGTTGCCAGGATCTAGTTCTAGTTCTGCTAATGAGCATTGGAACTAGAAACTATGGTGGTATCCTCTTTGGTTGTGACAGTATTACTGAGAAGTCTGATGTTCCTTTTTTCAATAGCAGTAGCACATCGTGTTTGAATTTTTCTGAGAGTTCAGCCATTTCCTGTATGCATAATGGTGCTCTGTGTGAAAGCAAATGCTGCTGTACTTGTGATGAGCTCAGTTCTTGCAGACATTACAGTAGTACTTCTCCTAGTAACACTGAAGGCATGTAGTAGACGTTAAGCAAATCTGAATGATGCTAGCATTTGGTTACATGCATGGCCATCAACACAGTGTGAGCTTCATGGAAACAGTCTTTATCTTTTTGATGAAATGTGTTTAAGCTTCACTGCAAAGTGTCATTAATAGATTTGAATTACATTAGTTTTTACAATGCATGCACACTAATTTTGTTTTTCCAAGTGAAAGGAAGTAAAGGCAGTTTTCATTCTACCTCTCCCTCCACCAATATTTAACTAACTTAATCCAAATCAGAGTCGCCGTGGCTGAAACCTGCCCTGGAAGTTTCAGGTGTAGGGCAAGAACCTGAGCCAGTCTTTCACAGGGGACACTCTGGCACACTTAAGTTGACTTATTTTTTTTGGTGATCACATTTTTTATTTGGTGTTTAACAAGCAAAAACTACAATCAAAATTCATGGAAAAAATATAGGGACAGTAGACAACAATACTCTTACCATATCATCCCAAAATCGCCCTGTAAAATAAGTTCCTATAGGATTAAAAGTTACCGATGTTTGTGTAGACCGATGACAGAGGCTTACCAGACACAGTGAGCACAAGAGGAGATAGAAGAATTGAAGAACTGAAAAATGAAGAATTAAGGATTAAGATTTGTAGCACAATGTGGATCCCCAGTCAAGCAGATCCCCACCAAATGTACAGAAGCGTGCCACTTCTCCATATTGAAGCCAGATTAACTGAATGTTCAAGTAAATTTAGATTGAAGAAAGAGGATTTCCAGTGAAAAGACTATGATTAGTTTTGCAGAGGTGGTACCCAAACAGAATAAACTCTCCTGGTTAGAAGTCAGGGTAAGTGAAGAGCGGTCCAAGAAAAGAAATATATGAAGCAAAAGGTGAATATTAACAGAGAGAGAGAGAAAAGTGGGCAGTCAACTACAAACATCAGTCTACAAAGCAGAGCATGGAAGACAATCCCAAAACATGTGGAGAAAAGTGCTCAGTTAACCTTAAGATATCTTAGGGATAAAAGGGAAAACGTGAATGCTCAGAGAAAAGTGAAAATAAAACAGAGAGAATGTGCTTACTCTACACAGACAGTGTCTGGACCCATATCTGGACTCACACTCTGTGTAGCAGAACAAACCACAAGGACCCCATAACTGCAAAGTGGACACATCTTACATTGTCTGAGTCCACTCTACTGTCCAACAAAAATGCAAACTTCATTTTACTGAGGGCTTTGAAATGAAAGGGTGCTTGCTGGCACATCACAATTTGCCATCAGTGAAAAATAAAATGTGTGTTGCTCTGCAGTGCCAGTGTGGTGCAGAATTCAGGGTCGTGTGAAAACACAGGGCTCTTGTAGATCTGGTGTACATACACAGCATTTAACAGGAAATTGCTAAGATTTCTTTGGTGCAAAAGGATCTTAAACATGCACACATAAAGTGGTGAGAGTTCATTTAAGAAAAAAGAGGTCATAGTGAAAAATAGAACAGCCTCAGTTAGTATTTGTGTTCCTGAAAGCCTGGAGTCTTTTCTTTTTGGACTTCTTAAATTTAGATTTCAGCCTGGAAGATGTGAAACACCCAACAGCAATTAAGGTTTAGTCTAATTTGATCAAATTCTGGGGATGTCTGCAGTTTACACCACCTATTATTATTATTATTATCTTTTTTTCTCAGCTTATGCTGGTGTTATATTCAAACTGGGATTCAACCAAAATCTCTGACTTTTATTTTCCAAAATCCAAAACTTTTTATTGTATGTATGCAGTGCGGTTTGTTTATTCTGCCTGGGATGATTTCCAAATACTTTCCAAATTTGATTTTGACAGTTCCCAATGCTCTAACTACTTGTATTACTCCACATTTTTCTGATTTCAGTTTCCAGGTCTTTTATTTGTATACATTTTTTAACCTCTTTCATTGTCAGGTTTATCAATAGGCATTGTTTTACTTCTTTGTCATAATAAATAATATCTGGTCATATTGTGTGGTCTGTGTTCACTGACTTGTACATGATTTTGTTGTGACCTTGTCTGGCTTATGTTCTTTCCATTTGTCAGGCATTGGGATGCTGACATAATTATAAAATTGGACAAGTTAGCCACCTTGTTGTGCCATTCCATGTATTCCTTAGATACTGATATGATCCATCTGGCTACTATGTGACTGACACATTTGTTGTAATGATTGTATTTGCTGTTAACATTTTGCTTTGGGGTGTTCTTCTGATTACAGAGTATTTCTAACAACTAGCTTTGAGCTGCTATACTTGTCCATTTTGTTTTTTTTGAGCTCAGTACTTCTTAGCCTGTCATGACTGGACTTGCGGTCAATGAGTGGTCTCTTAAGGTCTCAGTAGTTCTGACCACAATGTTGTTTCTCTATCTGCTCTTGCTTGTTTGACTTCTTTGATTATTATTACTTGTTACTGCACTTGGCTGATGCCGTTGTCCATACTGTCTTACAACATCGTGATCATTGACGTTATGATTAACACTATTAAGAGGATCTCTTCCTTCACAAAGTAAGCAGCGCAGTTAGGGGGACTTTTCAGGATTTGTTTGTTCATAATAACACTTGCAGAAGGAAGGAGGCCATTTGTTGGCTCTCTATTTTAAAAACAAGATAAACAATAAACAAAAATAGTATTTTTTATTAACACAAAAATAATGCAAGGGTGACTTGCCCACTTGCCCACCACAGTATCACAGCATTCAGTCATCTTATACCTCTTTTTTTGTCTTTGCCTTATTGTTTATTTTGCTGTCTTCAGACCTTGACCTCTAATTCCCCAGCAAAAAATAAGTGCTTGCCTCAACCTTTTCCTGATTCTACACTCAATTAAATTAAAATAAATTCTGGAAGTGAGGTGGCTCTATGCCCCAACATGGGAACACTTTGGGGTGATCCATGCTATTCCTTTTTGGGGTCAGCAGTGGTCCTGGATTTGCTGCAGAGACAATATGATAGAATTCTTTCTGGTGTTCCTTTTCAGTTCTTTTATAGGCAATTCCACTGTTGCTAGCTTGCCATGGGCTTCCTTCTTCAAGAGTGGCTCAGCTTTCCATATTGAAGAAGAATTCGTTTGAAACTTTGCCACCCTGGTAGTTCCCTTACCTGTGGCAATCCTTTTGCTATATATTTTCATCCTTGCATACATGCCTTAAAGGTTTATACTGTGCATTTAAGCAACTTTGGAATGGAGGTCCAATGAAGCTGCGACCACAATCTATTCTTCAACAATTTCCTTATCTTCTGTGGTATCATATGACTAGGCAAACAACAAAAAACATAATACAGTACAGCAAACAGCCTCTACCATACATTCATACAAGTTCAGTTTTGGAATGCACTTTCTTTGGCTGGTGCCTATCATTAAGTTCAAGGCAGGATTCAGGCCTAGAAAGTTTTATCTGTCCATTCAAGGGCATGATCATTTGTACAGGGACAAGTCAACCTAATCTGTATGTCTTTGGGATGCGGGAGGAAGCCTGAATGAACACACCTAAACTCATGTCGACACAAGGAAATGTTCAAACTCTAGACAGTCACTGACCAGGTAAGAATTCCTGGAACCATGGGGTACCACTGTGCCATCCTTACAATTTACTGTTCATGGTAATTGCAAAGACTAAAAAAGTAAGTAGGCCTGACATTCTTTGCTTAAACAAATAAAATTTAAGTCTGCTGGTTAGTGGACACCTACAGCCTCCATAGACAGATTAATTACACATTGACAAGATTATCCAGGCAAATTTCCAAGAGTATATGATAATAAGTGACCATGTTTAACACTAGCATTAAAATATAATGGCATGTTTTCAAGCTTCTGCAATGAAATCATGTCTGATCCATGAAAACCTTGCACAATGAGGAATTTTATAGGGCTTTGCCTACTTTCTGTTTTTGCAGTTGGACTGCCTAGCCGTGTTGTGATGTTCTTATAATGTTTATATTTTGAGTTTATGACACTGAGCTCAGTGAAATACTGTAGTTCCAGTAAGAGTTGGTTCCTGACTTATCACCAGAATGGATGGAGGGAAAACCAGGAAGAACGAAATCAGTAACTCAAAATGAAAATGAAATATCGCAAAAACGTGGTGCTAGTATGGTAGTCCTCTGTAAAAATTTGGATACCCTGTGAGGGCTTGTTTCTGGATATGAGGCAGTAAGAAACCCCATGTTGGCCTTATTTATCTTGTATCACCATCCTAAACCCTAAAGTATACAGAGATTGTCATTCTTTTATATCCAGCAGCTGATGTGTGTATTCAAAATAACACAGTGAGAAAGAGATTATGTCAGATTTTGTAGCCTTTTACTTTTCAGTCCCTGCTCCTAGCCTTGCATTTCAAAACAGCCATCTTTTGCCAGCTATCGGGTTTTCAGTTTTAGCCCCTGTGCTTTTAGACTTCCTGTGGTCATAGTCTGATTTGAGTGGTAATTGAAGGACGTCATGGTGGAACATTTTTCAGCTGCCTCTGGGGGCCTAGAAAGTGATCACAAAAAGAATTTGCATGACAATGACATTCAATTGCAGAAGCAGAATTGGATGCATTCAGGCCTTCCCTGTAACATTTTGTCAATAATAGCAAACTGTTACTTCTGCATTTGAACACAGACAGCATTATTTGCCTAATGCATCATTGTAATCTTTTCAGTTTGCAGAACTGGCGTGGATAAAAGTTACACTGTCTAAGTCATAAGTAGAGTATTGTGCCCGTTGGCATCCTGAGATGATTGTCATTTTTCTCAGTTTAAAGGGTGCATTGTGAAGCACTGGACTTCTTTATTATGAGTTCTGTGCAACTCATTTGTAGCAATGTCAAAGGTACTTGATATGCAGTGTTCCATGTTTCCCTTTCTTTTTTAGTTTGGGCTGCACAGGGGCAAGTAATCTTATGATCTAAAAGTGAAAACACTTCTTTCTGTAGTTCCTACTGCCCCGTGCCCATGCACTTTATCTCTCGATCTGCACAAATATCTGTAGTGCAGATTTTCTAGTAATTAAGCATGATACAAAATGTGTTTAGTTGTTTCTTTTTTTGCATCTGTCCTTTAGAAGATGCTAATACTTACCTCTTTTGGATTTTTGGCAATTTAGCATGGCACATGTAATCAAATGCTGTAGACTTCCAGTGTTAACTTCTATGCAGCCTGCTCATTTTATTTGTTGCAAGTCTATAGCTTATTGAAGTAGGGTGCAGAAGGCCTACTGCTTTTAAACAGGTTTGGAGAGCTACAGCTTCATTCATTGCTTGCATTGCCTTTACTTGAGGGTTTGAGCCTACAAGGTACGACAGGTCTGAAAATATACTGCATCATATTCTCTTCTGTGGGCCTGCAGTTGTATTTCTGTAAAGTGTAAGGTCTGGGGTTCTGAAGGCTGGCTTTGCTTAACACTGACAATGATCCTGTCAGGTAGCTGGAGATATTATATTGATCTTATAAGATGGCAGGAGCCTGCAAATTTACTTTAGCACAGTCCTGTTGTCATGTTTTGGAAGACTGATGTTTCATTTCAGAAAATTCTCATCCTAACAGGTGCTGGTCTGCAGCTTTAGTTCAGCTTAGTTTGTTTCCATCACATGGTGGAAGAATAATGTACAGTGTCTGTGCTTAAAGTCGCGTACTGTCAAGTGCTGGAGGTCAGAAGCTTTAGGAGCCATGACTGGTCATATCCAGATGGATGCACTATTTGCAGGTGTTTGTGCCATGCCATATCATATTACAATATTGATGTCTACTCCTTTCAGTCCTGCAATCTAAAATTTTTCAATCTTGAAACCTGAGCCTGGCAGATCTTTTGTTTTCCATAGCTGTAAATCTTTGAAAGTCCTGCTTCTGTTATGCTTCTATATCCTGCAACCTAATCTCCTCAGTCTCTGCTGTACCATTTAGAATTCCAGTTTTATTAGCTTTTATTGTTTCTTCAGAATGGCACTGATTTGGGTTCTGAAACCTATCCTCCATGGGTGCTGATCCTGTTAGAAAACCTGTGGCCTTCAAATGCACCTCCCTAGAGACGTGTTGACTCAGGTTTGGATGTCTGTAGCATTTTAGTTTTTTTACTTGATCCTATCATTATTGGTATCCTTTAGATTTCCCTCATTTTTTTTGTATGTGTGGATAGAAAGCTGAAATAAAAACCAGAAGTGCTTACTCTTCTGTCTCTTTCTCTCTGTGCTTCCCTTTTATAATTTTAATGAGCTCTTCTTAGTCATCTTTTATTCCAAATAGCCCATCATCATCTGATTGGAAAACCTGATTAAATGGCACTTTTTAGTGAGAGAGCCTTATACTGTATGAAACAGATTTCATGACAATATACTTTTCTGCTGGGCCAATCCAGTAGGGTCACCAAATTGTTTACAACTAGGCAATGGCCCCTTCATTCATTAAATCATGTTTTTGAATGGTTGTGCTTCAAGCTGAGAACTGCTGACTTCAGTTTTCCTGAAAAGACCAGACACCAGCCAGCATACACCCCTCCCCACATTGGATTTAACTTGAATCACAACTTTGAAGAGTAAAAAAAAGTCATTGAAGAGGTCAAAGGTGAGGAACAAATGCAGTTTGATCTCTGTGTGGCTTTTGAGACGCTCCAAAGGAACAATGCCCTGGAGGTGAGGTGTGTGCGGTGGAATTGTAACTAATAGCAAGCCATGGTCAGCACAGCCTTTGATGTACAATGTGTGTATTATGGGCATTAAGTGGTGATTTAATGTAATCAGTAAAATGTTAGTGCAGGCAATTTTTACATTTTAGAACGATAGTTAATAAACATTTGAAAATACTGAAAATGATTATAATCAACTGTGCACATGTTGTACTAGGTCTTCAAAGTAGATAGATAGATAGATAGATAGATAGATAGATAGATAGATAGATAGATAGATAGAAAGTACTTACTGATTTCCAAGGTGAATATTATTAAGCATCAATAAGCAAAAGGACAAATGCTTTATCATTCATACATAAGTGGTCATATTTCAGAAGTCCAGTGTTAGTTTAAGTGTATTAAAAATCACATTTGAAGGTAAAAGCTGGTAATTGAATGTATAAGAACAGGTGTCTGCTCTTCAGTAATTCCAGTATTACATTACTCATTTTAAACTGTCTGCAATGTTGTGGTGCTTTCCTTCTTTTTAAATGTATATTTTATTTTTGAAAAAAAGAACATCACAGTACCATGTTACTCAGTTAAACATATAATAATAACATAACAGATACTACTATTTATTACAAAAGAATACAGAAAAGGAAAAATAGAAAAAAAAAACTAAATAAATAAAACAAGATTCAAACTTCACCAAAGAGAGATGAGCAAAATTAGATAATGGAGGACCACTGTGGCTGCAGGTTTTCATTCTAACCCTTTTCTTTAACAAGTGACCTGTTTTTGCTGCTAATTAACTTCTTTTGAACTAATTTTAATTGACTTGCTCTTGAAGACTCAGGCCACTTAATTGTTCCTTTTTCATTAATTAGCAGCCAAACAATAAGGAGACGCAAAATGAGCCAAAAAACTGGTGTCTATGGTACAATATCTGAAAATAAAAAAAAATGAAGGTCTCAGGAATGCCGATCTTCTCAGGTCCCCTAAACATTTTAACAGTGCTCTTAGAAAGAGAAAATCAACAATTTCAGAAATGTCTGCTAATTCACCACGAGAGCAGCAACAAGCTGTGAAATTAAAGAACTGGTTTAATTAACAGCAAGAATCGGCA
This sequence comes from Erpetoichthys calabaricus, assembly GCF_900747795.2. Taxonomy (NCBI): domain Eukaryota; kingdom Metazoa; phylum Chordata; class Cladistia; order Polypteriformes; family Polypteridae; genus Erpetoichthys; species Erpetoichthys calabaricus. The sequence goes on from NC_041394.2 coordinate 131,477,497, forward strand.
CCTCATTAAGCAGCTGCTTGGAGTGAAATTGGTTGGCGTTTGAGGCCCTTACCTAGTTGGTCTTCTGTTGGCTCCCTCACTTCACATTTCATTTCTGTTTGAGTGCCATTTAAGGAAAGAAATTAAGCAATTCAGAGGAGCGGTGAAGAAATTCAGGGGAGCAAATCTTAAAAAAGCAATTCAATTAAAACGAATTCACAAGAAGTTAATTAGCAACACAAACAGTGCAACTTGTCTGCTACTTCTTGTATGCAGATTGGCATATCTGTCTTTCCTAGCACAAGAAATGAGAAATAAGTAATAGTTCAAATATATTATCTCAGAAATTTAATATATTGTATTTTGTGTTTATGGAAATAATAAATTTTGAAATGGTACATTTTTTTAATAGCGCTGTTTAATCTTTGAGGAAGTGGGAAAGCCACTTCTATTAAAGCAATGAAGCACAACTTCTGTGCAGGAAGATATTGTAAAGTAAAGTAGGATGTATTTCTTCCTTTCTGCTTCATTTATTTGCCATTGTTGCATATCTATTGTGTCCATTGTTAGGATGCAAGACACAAAGTCAATAAAATAAGTAAGTAAAAATGTATTAATAAAACACCAATCACAGACAAAAGTCACAAAGTGCTGAACAATAAAACAAAATAAAATGAAATATTAAAATGCAAAATACAGAGCAATGACAATACAACAAACACCCATAGATGACAGCGCTACCCAAATGCCAGTCTGAATAAATGCGTCCTAAGTTGACACACTAAACTGTGCAAAAGATTCTGCTGATCTCAAAATCAGTGGAAGACTTGGAATATGCAGGCCGTAGAGACCGCCAGGAAACAACATGGCGATGACCCGATCCTCACTTGGCCAAAACTCATTCATCCCAGAAAACAAAGCCAGATGAAATCCAGTTCTCACCAACAAAACCATTGCACTTTTCTCGTGTCCAGCATCCTCTCCATCCCCTCCGAGGAGGACAAAGTGGAGCGTACCATAGGTGAGCAAATTCCAGTAGAAGCAGTGGGACAGATGTTTTTTGTTCACCCATCAATTCTTTAGCAGCAAGTTGAATGTCAAAGAGTGCTCGGCGATCACAACACAGCAAAGAACTGGAACTATTCTCAAATAAGCAATGAAAAGAAAAAACAAATGCAAGTAGAGCCGAGAGCGACAGATGGCAAAGCCAAATACGGGTGCCATCTTGTCCAAGCAAAAAAAAAATACTGTAATTTACTGCTACTGTGTGCCAAACATTCAGTTCAATTACAGTTAAATTACATTCACATGGCTTGATTCATCCATCCATCCATCCATTATCCAACCCGCTGAATCCGAACACAGGGTCACGGGGGTCTGCTGGAGCAAATCCCAGCCAACACAGGGCACAAGGCAGGAACCAATCCTGGGCAGGGTGCTAACCCACTGCAGTGGCTTGATTCAACAGAGAACATATTTTTATAATGATTGTGCATAGGCATTTTAAGTCATTTTAGTATTTGATTAGTTAAATGCCCATATGTAGTATTTTTTTCATGTAACTGAGATAAAGAAAAAACACACAGCCACAGGCTGTCAGGCTATTCTACTTGAGTTGTCACTCTAGATGGCATTCCTGAATATAGGCACCTTATGGAAAGCTTCTGTGGTGAACTCCTATTGCCATTTCATTGGCAAAACAAAAAAAAAATCCCATAGTGTCAGCCAAAAAAATTACCACCGTATCTGCCCATGTCAACATTTCACATTCAATTATCAATGGTTTTGTACTCAATTTCTTGTGTGAAAAGTAACACACCGCAGTCAGTCATGGTAATCACCTGCATCACAGTTCTGTTTCAGTTTCATGTACCAATGCCATTAGGCAATCATTTATATCGTCCATGCCAGAGGCTGGCCCTGGTATAATTATTTCTTTGTTCAGATACTAGGCTATATTACATGTTGACATATTTTATGCTAAACTATGGCACGTTGTTATCATTGATGAGTACTTTATTAATAGTTCAACAAATTGTAAAAAGATTTCAGTTTTATAATCATGACCATGTTCTTCTGGAACACACCCTGCCACTTTCTGATCTTTTATGCCTTGTTTTTTTTGTCCTTATGGGCTGAAGTCACTTTAATAAAATGGAAGTGAGAATGTAAGGTAATCTTTAAGGGGCACAGCATGATTGCCCCTCAGCACAACCTAATCCCACTCCCAGTTACTTGAAACTAGGGCGCACTGTCTATTAATGGTTTATGAATGTCAAGATTGGCTTTGTGTGTAAGTGTTTTTTGGGATAGTACATTTTATATTACATGTAACCCAGGGGTTCTCAAAGTCGGTCCTGGGGGCCCACTGTGGCTTCAGGTTTTTCTTCCAACCAAATTCATAATCAGTAACAACACCTGATAAGACTGATCACAACTAATTAGCTGGTATTTTTTTTCCTGTTCTCTTATTCTACATTAAGAAAGCACCACAGCTTGATTTTTACATTTATAAGACATTTAGGAATATTTCCATTTTTGCCAGAGATTTAAATGCTTAACCATCTTTTTTTGATTGTATTATATTTTGCCCTTTCTCTGTGCAGTTTGCTCCCTTCATTGAATCTTAATAATGACAACCAGCAGAGCAGACAGCCAGGCAAACAACACTGAAAAATCAAAGGCTGCAACTACTTTAGCGTTAGACCCACTAATTAGAAAATAATTAATCAATTAATTAAACAATTAGAACACCTGGCAACAAATAGAATGAAAATCAAGATGAAAATATTGTTAAAAAGAAAAAAAAATACATTATTCCCATATAACTGCTTGGTAAAGTTTTATACATATATTTACCAAACTTAGTTTTCTAATTTCTACATTTTTCCCAAAACACAGAATATGGCAAATAACATTTCACTTAATTAGCCCAGGAGTCCGGGTGGGCCCCCAGGACCGACGTTGAGAACCCCTGATGTAACCAATACAAATATGTATTATGAGGTGATCCTTTTAGAACATTAGAACAAATTTGAAGATAACAGGCCATTCACCCAGCAAAGCTTATCAATTTAATTTACTTAATTTCTCCAAAATAACATCAAGTTGAGTTTTGAAGGTCCCCTGCTATCTACCACACAATGTGGTAACTTATTACATGTGGCTATGGTCCTCTTTGTGAAGAGATTACTGGTAATGTTTTAGGAAAATTGAATTAATGAAGGTATGTGGTTAAGGAGCAAATTGAGCTATAGTCCTCATGCTGTGCTTGGGAGCAATAGTAAAGGTAATACACAATCAGGAATAACGATCTTACATTGGAAGGCTGAGTAATCTGCCATTTCATTGTATTAGGACTATTAAGATCACAGTCATCTAATGCAAAATAAAAATTATTAAAGCACTTAGGAATGAGCAGAATGTTATATGTTATATACAGTATTACAATGGTGGAAGTGGTACAAAGCTGCTTACTAGCTGCCTGTGCTGGAGCTTTTTATAGGAAGTCCTCTCAGACGGTTGTATTTCTGTGTATGAACACTGCTGATACAGTATATGGTGTATTTTCCTCCTGGGTGTTTTTTTTTAGATAAGTCAGCACTGTAAAGAGCCTCTGACTTAAAGGAAGCTAAAACTTTGGGCCGGCAACTCTCATGGCTGCCTTGTTTAGTTACACTTCTTGCGTCTGCCCCCACCAGTGTTTTTGTACGCAAGTGTTTAATTTTGGCCTGCTCATTTGCAGGCTCTGCCCAGCTGGTTGCCTTTCAGGCGTGCCCAGGCCTGTGATGAGCTTCTGTGAGCCCGGGGTGGTAATGAGAGGATTGGATAAGAGGAGGGGTCAGCCAGATCAAGGAGCACGTTGGGGCGGGAGGACATTATACTGCAGAAGTATGAAAGAAAAATGTGAGCTGCTTTGTGTCAGGACCTGGATCAGGCTGCCATCATGGCAACTCCTGTGGAGCTAGTAAACGGACTAAGCCATTTAATTTAGCCTGCCTAGCAATTGCTGATACAGAAACACACTTATCAAAAATCCACACGTGATTTGTTTAATTGCTGTAAGCTACCTGTGTAATTTCTTATCATAGCTGCTGACAGATAAAAAGTATTTCTCGTAAGGCTGAAGTTATACAAGGAAAAGGCACTGGTGGCACCTGCAACATACATTTATTTAAATACATTTTAATTATTCCCCAACCAGAACGTAAAGGAGTTCTACTTTGCTTTTTCAATGAGGTTCACTAAATATTAATAGTGTTTAAAAATTTCTGTTCCTGTAATAGGCCCTCTGACTCCTTTACATGGTTTATTATGGAGAGCAGGCATATTTATCACCAGTGGTTACTTAAAAATAAAAAAGACATTAAAAAAATAACCAAGAACTAACTATCAGGATTCAGTAACTGGATTTTCTCCATGTCATAATATCATTACTACAGCATGTGTTGAATTTCAAACTGTAAACTCATTTCCAGTTCATTGGCAAATCCCTAAAGTCGATGTTACATTACGTGAATTTTTTTGTCAAAATTGATGACTCTGTACAGTGAGGATGTCAGCTTACAGGACAAGAAATTGCAGGATGTGTCAAATTAGACATCTGCATAACAGCTTTCCAAGACAGGTTCACATTTCCAAAGTATCACAAGCCTGTCCCTTTTTTTCTGACAGTCAATAACATGCTGATTGACAGAGCTAATGCTCATGTGAAGGATTTACAGGTACGGCTGGTTCAGCTGCAGTTTTGTTATGGTATGTAAAACACAGATAGACAGATGAGCCCCTCTTCTCTTTGTCAAGTCCAAAACACCCGTGTTCCTTATTCCTCATAGCTGCACTATATGCATTGTAATTCTGGGTGAACAATCATTTGTTGACAACTCTCACACATACAAAGCTCACCCCTTAAGACAAAATCCAATCTGATAGAATTTGTCTGGAGCAAGTCCTTGGGTACGTCAGACTACACAATAGACGATCACAAGAGCGTGTTGCTACTGATTCCAATTCTCAAAGAAGTCTGCGACTAAAGGTCACTTAATATGATAGGGCCTTAAGAAAACAGGATGTTAATTCTGCCAGTGTGGTTAAAGATAGACGAGAATCATCTTTCCCACCTGTTTTTAATAATTCAGTAGTGGAAGTGGGCTTCTATTGCATGAAGGCCTAATTCAGGTCAACAGAAATCAAAGGTATCCATAAATTTGATCTAGCACAATTCTTTTGATTAAATAGCAAAACATTTCGAAAATTAGGAAAGGATTAAGGAAGCACTTCTTCATGCAATGAGTTGTGGGAAACTGGAAGAAACTATCATGTTATGTAGTTGAAAAGGGAAGCTTAATAACTTTTCAAAGTGTCTGAATGAGATATTTGAACAACTTAGCTAACTACACAAACTTGATGGACTGAATGGTTATCTCTTGTTTATCAAACATGTTACGTTCTTGGAACTAAAAAAATGTTACAAAGAAAATATTCATGCATCGGTTGTTTGGAATTGATTATCTTTTTAAACATTTAGCATAGATATTACTTGAGAGGTACGCTGTTTACAAAGGTGGTTCTAAAATAGCATTGACTTATTTTGTTATGTGGTTACTAGTCTACTTTCCTGAAATATATGTTTTCCCTTCTGCTTGCGACCAATGCCAGCAAGATGGCAGCAAGCACATTGTAATATTTGACTGCAAGGCTGTTTTCAGAGCAGGTTGTATCAACCTGTGGTTGGATATGACATGCCACTTTTATCAAAAGCACTTATTTTTCTTAATAAGGCTGAAGTCACTAAGAAATAGTGCAGTGATTTAAAAAAACCAAAACAAAACCAATAGTTTTTGCTGAATTGTGAATAGGGATAGGTTCAAATAATCATTCAATATTACATTCATTTGATGCCATTCAGTGTGAATTCTGAATATAAAGTAAAGAGCACTTCCCATTCAGTGCTAGGCAATTAGTGTGTAATGAAAGGCGCTGCCTAGTAATCATGGAGTTTGCCAGGGACCTCATAAAACAATGATATCCTTGTACTGATCTTACGATATGATAATATTACAATTTTTGTTGTATGTTTTGCAACATGTTAAGAATTGCAGTTCAGTTCCACAATATACTACAATTCATGATCTCTTTTATTTCACTAAATTTAAGCTTGATGTGGTATACTTATAAACAAAAATGTCAGTCTATTACAGTCTAATAAGAGGGAACCCTTGCCTTGACTTGAACCATCCATCTTTTATAGTAGTGCAAGTGGAGTTCAAGTTTTTCTGCATTTTCCTGAGGATCTTCATGTACTGTTTATAACCATACACATCTGTGCATAATCTGAACTTTATTCTGGGAAGCCCATGTAAGATGAGGCTTAATGTTTCAACCTTTAATTGATATTAAAATATTTTATTGTTTAAATATATGTTTCACAAATGTGTCTTGCAAAGGTAATTGTGGTCAAAGCAAGTATTAGCAACTGTAGGATAACATACTGGCAGGGGTACCAGAGAGAGGCTAGAGTCAAGAGAGTCCCCTCATTATTCCAGGGATGAGAAAGTCATTGGGTAATACATGATTAAAGTGTATACACTTCCCAGCTTTGTAATTAGTGATAGCAAGAGACTACAGTTGAGACCCCTACAGGGTTTTCTGGTCCTTTTGGTAAAAATGGGCCAGCAGTCTGTTAGGAATACTAGGTGCCATCAGAAGGAGGTCTGAGCAGACCACGTCAGTGTTTTTGCAAGGCCATGCATGCCTCAGAGGAAATGACTTCAGAAGTATTCTGGGGATCAGACTTGAACAGGCCACTGGTTAGTGAGCACAGAGTCGGGAAGAGTGGTGTTCTTGAGGAAGAAACAAAAACCAAAGAAAGCAGAGGGTAGGAGAGAGGGTCAAAGAAACAAGAAAGAGGTATAAAAAGGTAGGCAAATGAGCCAGCCACCCTACCAGACCCTTGTGTAGCAGAGAGACCACAGGTTTGTTGTCTTCACTCTGCTAGTCTGTGCTTTGTTTACCCCTACCCATCTCTCTTTTTATTCATTGTTGATCTCCTTGGCTGTCTTTGGGTCTTGGTGTTCTACGTAGAAGCATCCCCTCCTACAATGTTTAAAATTCTTGGGTTTACAAAGATCTATGGTGCTATGATATACAAGTAATAATCATCCTGTGATGGTGTACATCCACTTTTAATCTTAAAGACAATGGACTCCTTTTGTTTTATTCATAGAGCTTTTTGCAAGTCTTGTGAAGATAAACCTTAGCCAGATAGGATAGAGCAAACAAAGCACCCATAAAAGCTTGCATACGATGAGCAATTTCAGATGAATTTGCTTGCTTCTTTACTTTCTCTTTCAGTATGAATTAGCCTTCCAGCAGTTCCTTTAGTTGGAGTTAAAGAGACTATACTAGTTTGTAAATTACTTGATTTTTATGTGCATACTAACAGGGCTACCAAGCGCTGCTGGGAGTAGGGGCAGCAATTAAATACTGGAACAGAACATAGCCCATGATGTTCTGTGCAAATCAGGAATCTGTGCCGAGTCTTGGGGAGCTACAGTAAGTTTGTTGCTGCATTCATCATACGCTGAGGCTGGGAAGTCGGAAGTCACAATTGCATCATTTACAACCTCCATGTGTTCTTGCTTCCCAAGTGGGAAAGTAAGCATGGATACCACCATGAAAACTGGTGTTTCAGAACAATAAATGATAACAAATACTTCTCTGGATAGGAGATGAAACTGATGACCAAGAATGGCCCAAAAAGTATGTTGTCATGCCTAAAAGAGATTTTTAAGCTCTTGGTCATGATAAATAGTACTATTTGTGCATGGAAGCTGCAATTAAAAAAAACTTCAGAAAGCAACCATTAAATGCAATGTATGAATAGTAGTGCGTAACTAGTTAACATTGGCTAGTCTGTTACTGTTTGTTCTGGTAATGTTAACGTTTACCTTTTCAATATTCAGTATTATGGATTGAGGTGATTTATTTAAAGCAGATTCTCTATTATAAATAAATTAAACCTAAAAAGTGTTGCAGTATTACCTGATCGCAGTGTACATCGTCATTTTGGATTGATATCATAATCTGAAGTCAGATACACTCAGATTTGACAGACCAGGCTTGAGTTTGCGAGTAGAAATTCAGAGTTTGGGGCATGTTTTCCTTTGTCTTCTAAATCGGAGTTCGGAAATTAAAGTTCCAAGTTTTAGTTGAATTCAGCATAACAGAACCAGACAAACACACACAGAAACATACTTTCAGCTTTATGCATTATATGATTGCAAATTGTGCACTTTATATTAAGCCCTTTCATTGTTATAACATTTTGAAAACCAAAATGAACCCCAATTGATTATGTAAACATGGACAAAACATTTCACATTGACAATCACCAGTTTAAATCTTTGCTGTGTGCTAAAAATGATGCATTTTCTAACATTTGCAAGAGGCCTACCTATTGGGATGCAGTGTTTTTCCTAGAAGGTTTTTGTTAGTGACTGTCATTGTTTGCTGAGACAGAGATAGGTGTTCCCTGTCTGAGAGTCATTGTACAGATAAATAATTAAATATTATCGACGATAAATAAGTAAGTAATGCAAAGAATGCCTTTTTATAAGAAAAAAGGCATACATAAACGATTTCACATTCAGTAAAGGTGTGCCCACAATAAAGGCACACAGATTTCTTACTGTAACTTGATGTAATATGCAGAGGTCAGAACACAGTTGTTTGTTTTGCATTATCAGGTAAAGTTACTGAAAGAGAGTGAGATTTGCATTGACATCTCGGTCACAGTATGCCCCATACGAACACTTACAGCGAACTGATAAATTCATTCAGTTCACTTCAAGATTGAATACTTCAAAGGTTTACCGCAAGGAGTCCTCTGTGGATAACTGGGTGGATAATCAAGATTATTGGGCAGCTAGTTCATTACAATGGGAATCTTGATTTGCATGTACTACTAATAAAATGCTTTGCTTTTTCCTTTCAATTAGATGTCAGACCACATTTCCCAGATCTGTACTTGGTGGCCTATACTTCTTCTCAGTATTGTGATCGTGGTGGAAAATATTTCAAAACTCAGATGTATCGATTTTTTTTCCCCATTATTAGTAGCTTTCCTCCCTACTATACTCCTCTTTCATCTAAAAATGCGGACAAAGGTAACCATTACATCCTGAGTGCCATAGATACATTTTACTGGAGGAGCATGTATTCAGTTTATCTATTTACTGCTTGTGGACAGCATCAGTAAATCATTATTTAAAAGAACAGAACTGAAATTATCCTTATCAGTGTACCTTGTGGTCATAAATGTTTCCCTTACTAATGATTTGTTTTACATATATATATATATATTCAGTAGAACTGATGAAGCCCCTTAGATCAGTGCTGAAATGTTTATGTAGGAAGTCCTTTGCTCATCTACTGTTTAAAATGGCAATGCTCAGCTCTCATTATCCAGGCTGTTGGAGTCATACAGATATCAAACAAATCTTTGTTAGTTTACCAATTGTTAGGCAAATGTTCTTTAGCAATGCGTAGGACCTCAGACTCTTGAAATTTTGACCACAATGTTTTGATTAACATTTTGTTTTGCTAGTTAGTTCTGTTTTTGACTTCAGTACCTTGCCTGTTTTCATGACTATTCTTGTTGTGTACTGCAGAATGACAATAAAGCCATTTGGATTGGTTTTGGGACTAGATGGCGGAACGTAGTCAAAATATTGGGCCAGTGATTGATGTCAAATGCACAAAATAGAGAATCCAAAACTATAAACCAAAATCACTGTCAATGCAGAAAGCTTAATAATCTTTTACTGGTGCCTGTGTGTGGCTTGCCATCTGATGCTCTCGATTATACTTAAGTTTATTTTTCTTTTTGTTGCTCATTGGTGAATAGATTCAGTTCTTTACTTTCTTGTGATGACTTTGTTGTGACTTTTGAGTTTCTGCTGAGGAACTGATGGGGTATAAACTGGGTGAAGAGAAAGTGTCTGTCCCACCGCTTCTATAGAGAACACCTGCTCACCTCTGGTGTACTCCGGTTTGTCGGCCTCTGATGGGATGGAGAGGACACTGGACGCAGGGAAAATGCCATGGTCTTGTTGGTAAGAATTGGATTTCATCTGGCTTTGTTTTCTGGAATGGATATGCTTTGATCAAGTTCAGTTCGGATCGTTGCCATGTTGTTTCCTGGCGGTCTCTGGAGCCTGCATATTCCACTGGCTTTGAGATCAGTAGAATCTCTGTTTGGATATTAACTTGGGACACATTTGTTTTGGACTGGCGTTTGGGTAGTGCTGTCATTCTGTGGGTGTTTTTTTGTACTGTCTTTGCTCTGTATTCTTTTTTCATATTTCATTTTTTTCTATGTACAGTCGAACCTCAGGTCACGACCGTAATTCGTTCCAAAACTCTGGTCACAACCCGATTTGGTCGTGACCCGAAGTAATTTCCCCCATAGGATTGTATGTAAATACAATTAATCCGTTCTGGACCGTACGAGCTGTATGTAAATATATATACGCTCGCTCGCGCTCTCTCTCTCTCGCTCGCTCTCGCTCTCTCTCTCTCTCGCTCGCTTGTGCTCTCAAGCTCTCTCTTGCTCTCACACACTCTCTCTCGCTCGCTCGCTGCACAGGGAATGCACAGGGAGAGACTGAACACATGCGGAAATCATCGGCGCGTACTAACCGGAAGGAAAACTGGCTTGTTTGTCGCCCGAGTGTGTGGTCGTGAACAGATGCAAAAGTTTGGCAAACTTTTTGGTCGTAACCTGATTTGTACATGGTCCAAGACGTTCGTGACCCGAGGTTCCACTGTACTGTTTTTCAGTGCTTTGTGACTTTTGCCTGTGATAGGTACTTTTTAAAATAAATTTTTTACTTTACTTTTACTTTTTTAGTTACTTTTACTTACTTACAAACACAAAGTAGACATGCTCACAAACTCTTAGAGAATCTGTAATCTTGGATAACTAGTCAGTGGACTGCTTGTTGTGTTGTGTACTTCTTATCGTTTAAAGTAGCAACACTGTAGCAACTAGAGAGTCAAAATGGCAATGCCCCTGGGACAACAAAATGGTGTCAGAAAAGACAGCTTATTTTCATCTACTTTAAAATGCATTTCACACCAAAAATAAATGAAAAGCTGTAAGTATGTCTAAATTAGCAGGTTAGCATCAATACAAATCAAGAAAAAAAAGCAATTGAAAACCAACTCGTCTTCAAAGCACACTCTCTGGATCTGGAGAAATTATCTTTTCAAATCTATCTTCTTCTTATCGTGGCTACAATAACAAATAACTTGTTTTAACTAGATAATCTGATGTGCAGAAACTGGTGTGACTATGACTTTTTCTGTTTGGCTTTTTTTATTGGTCTGTGGCGGATGGCTGGCAGCTCAACCCTGCCTGGACGCCTCTGAGTTTGAAGGACAGGGGAAGGCAGCTTTTCTAGGACACTGCCTCCTCCAAAACGCTAGATGGCAGCTCCCTAGTGTAGCGGTGCCCCGGATTCCTCCAGGGCATCCTGGGACTTGGAGTCCGGTTTCTCAGCCCTGTTGGGTGCTGTGGGTGCCTCCAGGGGGACCTGTGAAAGGACATGGGGAGCCATGCTTCCCTTGCAGCCCGGAAGTACTAGGATGTCATGAGGACAGGAGCCCCAAAGTACTTCCAGGCTGATTAAAGAATTGGGATTCTCCATCTGACCTAGAAGTGCTGGCAAGCCATGTGGGAGGAAGGACAAAAGCACTTCCGGGTCATGGACTATTTAAAGGACTGTGAAGCACCCAGCAAGCGAGGCAGAGTCGGGTGAATAGTGGACAATGCTTGCTGGGAGGTGTGGAGGAGAATAGAGAGAGAGAGAGGGAATTGTTACCATTATTACTGACTTACTGTGGAAGAAGAAAAAAGAATTAGAATACTTTTTCGTGCTTTTACTTTGTGTCCTGAGTGTCTGTCTGTTGGGTTTAAAGGGGCAACAGCAACCCCTAGCGTCTTACAGGTCTTAGAATTTATTAACTTCTTTAGTCCTGATGGAGGAGGACAACACACCAGTCTATCACAATGCACAATCAATCATTACAAAAATCTCTAGTTAATCAAATGTATTAGGATGTTAGACAAAAACTTTGTGTACACAAGAAGGATTTCTCAACTCTATACAGAACATTGTGGCTTATCATATTATCATCATGTAATAATATTTTACTTTTAGAAATCAAAATGTTTGTTTTTCAGAATTATTGAAAATTGCTGGGGGTTCTAGGGTTATAGTGCCAAAGTGTTTGGGAGGGCCGGGTCTAGCAAGTAACACCATCACAAAAATACTTTTGAAACTAATAGGAAACCAATTTAAGGTAGCCAGCCTAGATGTTGTTTGATCGTAATACTACTGTACGTAGGACTCTGGCAGCAACGTTTTGGACCCAGATCAATGTTTCCTGTATGGGTGGCATTGGTTGCTGACCCGGTAGTGAATAAGGAAGTGTGCACAATAGGCAGTGTGGTATAGTGGTTAAGGCTTTGGACTTCAAGCCCTGAGGTTGTGGGGTTCAAATCCCACTACTGACACTGTATGACCCTGAGCAAGTCACTCGAGCTGCCCGTGCTTCAATTGGAAAGACAAAAGGAATGTAACCAATTGTATCATAAATGTTGTAAGTCGCCTTGGATAAAGGCGTCAGCCAAATAAATAAATGTAATGTAAAGTGGAAAGGGGTCTTTCATAAAGAGCATTTATAAATAAATAATAGTATTTCAGTAACTTGTAGTGAGGTAATACATGATAAGTAATTATATAATAGAAGTAATAAGTTATTAAATAACGTACAAAATCTCTTTTTGCAATCAAAAAAAGGATTGCACAGTATTTAAATTAATTACTATAACACCATATCTACAAAAAAAAAGAAATACATTTACATTTATGAAAAATGTCCTCAAAAAGGAATACACATTTTTAATCAAATTATAAGCAAAATAGGCATGCCCAGAAAAAGGCATACATAAACAATTGTCATTTATAGCATATTCCAAAAATAGACCATGCCATTATAAAAGCCATTAAATCTTTTAAAAGAGTCAATTGAATCTTATTCACTTGGCCCCTTGCAGAGGTTAGAGAAAGGAATCACTACTTGAATTTCTTGTCAGAGTTTTACAAGGAAGGCATGTCACACTTCAGGACTCAAGTTGCTAAAATCTCATTACTCCTCATTCGCTGGGCCTTGAACTCCAAATGAATCGCAGTACGTGACTAATTACATTATTGTAAGGCAAGGTGAGAGTCATTTTAACAGAACATTGTAATAAGAAAAGGATCACTTTGTAAAAGTAAGCAAACAAACGTCATAGGCTAATCATTCGCAGTGTTCCCCTTCAAAGGTTTGCATTTGCTTCAAGATTGTGTGCTTCAGTGTCTTTACCATTCAGCCCTTACCACCTCACCAGTTTTCCGCACCTATAAAATCGTGAATACCGGGTGGCCTACCTAGTATTTTCAGTGATTGGGGAAACACTGCAGTTGGCTTACTTTGTAAACGTTTTTTACAGTGAGTTTATTTTGGAGAGTTTTGTCATAATTGGGTGGAGTGGTGGCTCTGAGGCTAAGGATCTGCGTTGGTGTCCAGAAGGTTGCCGGTTTGAATCCTTGGCACTGCCAAAAGAGTTCCTGCTCTGCTGGGCCCTTAACCTACAATTGCTCCAGGGGTGCTGTGCAATGGCTGACCCTGTGCTCTGACCCCAAGGGGTATGCGAAAACTAACAAATTCCTAATACAAGAAATTGTATAAGGCGAAATAAAGAACAAAAAAAAATCTAAATTGAATACATTAAAGGCAGGGAATAAAAAAGAAAATTGTGATTCAACTCGGGCCTGGAATAAAATTAGCTGTGTCATGAGAAGAAACTTCACTTCAGTGACTTTAACATAGTTTGAGATTGGACTGTATTTTTAAAAACAAAATTAATTCTAATTGTTATGGACTGGGGAATCATTTAATTCCTGGACTGTGCCCAATTCTGTATAGATAGGCACTGACTCTCCTAAAATTTCATTAGGTGGGTTTAATAGGTGGATGGATGAATGATTTTATCTTAAAAAATATGTCCTGTTTTGGAAGCCCATCATGTAAGTGTTGCTTTTCTAGAAGTGGGTACTTGTCCAAATAGGAATTTCCTGTTTAATTCGAGCTTTCTAAACTGTTTATTTGTTTGTGAGGGTGCAGCCCACATGGATGCCAGACGCAGATTCTGTTATTTTGATTTATTTTTTTATCAGAAAGCAGATACCAGTTGGCTGCATCATTTTGATATTTTTTTAGCTCAGCTTCTTTATAATGATTCCATTGTTTTGTTACAATGGCGCTTTTCTAATTTATGGATGATATGTTTCCAGGAGGTGGGTTGCAAATGTTTCATATTAGCCTTTGCAGTACTTGTTTGTGTGGTTTTCTGCTCCTCTTTCTCCTTGAAATGTACACTTACATGTTTTGACAACTTCTTTGCAAAACCAGGCAGCAGTTTTCACACTGGTAACCTTGGCACATTTTCTCAAATGCACCAGACAGGAAGCTGCTTCTCTTTTATTCTGATTGTGTTTGGCAGACACATGCATATGAAACAAATGAGAACACAAGTGCAGAGATAAAACAGGAAAACAAATTCTTGAAATGCCACTGGGACTAATAAGCAGGTACCTTCTCATAAGTCAGAATTTCTCGTGCGCAATCTACAAATGGTAAAGACCTTCACCTTTCTCCTATATAAACCTTTTATGCCTTTAAGCCATTTCTAATGGCCTTTCCCAAAGAGTCTAGTTTTACATAATAATGCCTGATTTTTTCTGGCATTCTAATTAAAAATGCCACACTTAATAGGATAGGACAAGTACATTATTTAAAACAGTTCTCTCCCATTGTGGTTTGAAGTGATGGCCAAGCAAAACTATGAATTTCATGTTTTTAATGGAGAACAGAGATCATACAATTCTGGATACAATGGGTCTCAATGGAGACCAAGCTCAAGGAACAGCAAAAAAGAAATAATGCAAATGCCAAAAAAATATTAAATTACTTGTGTTGCATAATACATGTATCATGTATCCAGGCATATGCTTACAATGACCCAAACATATGCATTCTGGCTAAAATATTGTTAAAATAAGCCACTTCAATCTGCATCTCATTGAAACCCATTGTATTAGGAAATTTTTCTTGGACATTAATACAAACAATGCAAGATAAGTAACAGATAACAAAAATTATAATATTTGAGTGGATTTTTCCTTATAAGTCTGCCTCCTTTGCACCTTTTTAATTGTAGCAAACAAACCCGACAGGGCTCTTAGCCTTTCTCACTGCTGAAAGCCAGATGAAACGTAAGCTCAGGTCTTCAACAGTAGGTCATTATAAAGTTTGTAAATCTTGTTGACTCCACTTTGGATTATTATGGGGACTGACAAAATGGCAATTATAGTGCGTTTACCACATTGACACTAGCAATCTGACATGTTCCTGCAGGCGTTTAGAGAGCCTAACTATATTCTTTAAATTATCTGTGGCTGAGCAGTCAGGCATTACAGAAGCATACAAAGAAAGACCGTCATTCCCTAACTATTACCAGCACTTACATGCTAGACACTTGGACAAGATGTAAAATATTCAGTAATGACAATTGTAATGATGTTTTTAGCAAAGGGTTTAGTTTATTTTATACTTGCATTACCAAGTATTTAAATTGGATGCTGAGCTTTCAAACAGTTGCATGTAGAGAAGGAACACCACGATACATAGAGGGTACCAGGAAAATTCGAGTGGGCGACAGGCAGTATGCAAACCTTATTTCCCAAGGCACGTAACTAACTACACTACAGAGCCCAAGGGAAATGCACTTGGAGCTGTGATGCATATAACAAAGGGCATATAAATGGACTTGTGGCCAAATGTATTCTGGGGTTGCTGGAATTTTGTTGCGTATGTCTGATTAGGTTTGCTTGTTATAACAGTACTGAAAAAACACCAATTTTTAAAACTGTATGGTTACTGGAATTAAGCTAATTTTGATACCGGAAGTTAATAGTTTTACAAATGAAACAATCACTCCCTCTCAACAGACCCCACTGTTGTCTATGTATTCTCCAAGCAGCATGTGTTTACATGTGCGGTTGAGTAGAGTGGCACGCATGTATGCAAATTGAGAAAACAAAATCACTTGGATAAGGGGGCTGTCTACCCGTTATTTCCTTTGGTTTTGTTTTTGTACTGGTATCAGTACTCAAGTCAAAATTTTAGTACCAGTCCAACACTAACTTCTAAACACCTAAGTGAATCTGTGGATGCCCCAGAACCCAAAACTCATGGATTTAAAATGGTCGCCACCTGCCAGAGTTAAGCGATGTTGAGTCATCAGATGGAAAGGGTTGTAGTCTTTCTGGATGAGATATTGTAGAGAAGGAGTATAAGAGATGAGAAAGAGACGTGTCTTGGAGTGCTTTTTGTAGGTGAGCAGATGGGCTTGTTACCCCGAATGTTAGCCGGTGTGTCTACAGGTTAGGTAGGAGACCTAGCTTTTTGTTTGAAAGTTTAGTACATTCTGTGTTTGTCCCTAACTTTTGTTATTTTTGGTGTAACAAAAGCCTTCTATTTTTTGATATTTTTATTTACTTAAGGGACAAAATGCAATAACAGAACACAGCAACAAAATCAATTGAGAAGAACATAGCAAGTACAGTTACATTTTCTGAAAATAATCCATAAAACTGAGCCCTTACCCCCGACCTGAATCAGAGATCTATATAACAGGTGAAGCCTATTAAAAGTTATTTTTTTATGTATACTAGGGGGCTCCGCCCCCTGCTCGCTTTGCTCGCCCACCCCCGTGTTCGGTTTACCAGATATATACAGTAATCCCTCCTCCATCGCGGGGGTTGCGTTCCAGAGCCACCCACGAAATAAGAAAATCCGCGAAGTAGAAACCATATGTTTATATGGTTATTTTTATATTGTCATGCTTGGGTCACAGATTTGCGCAGAAACACAGGAGGTTGTAGAGAGAAAGGAACGTTATTCAAACACTGCAAACAGTCATTTGTCTCTTTTTCAAAAGTTTAAACTGTGCTCCATGACAAGACAGAGATGACAGTTCAGTCTCACAATTAAAAGAATGCAAACATATCTTAATCTTCAAAGGAGCAAACAAATCAGTAGGGCTGTTTGGCTTTTAAGTATGCGAAGCACCGCGGCACAAAGCTGTTGAAGGCGGCAGCTCACACCTCCTCCGTCAGGAGCAGAGAGAGAGAGAGAGAGATAGAGAGAGACAGATAAAAAAATCAATACGTGCCCTTCGTGCTTTTAAGTATGCGAAGCACCGTGCAGCATGTCCTTTCAGGAAGCAGCTGCACAAAAGATAGGAACGTGAAGATAATCTTTCAGCATTTTTAGACGAGCGTCCGTATCGTCTAGGTGTGCGAACAGTGCCCCTGCTCACACCCCCTACGTCAGGATCAGAGAAAGTCAGCGCAAGAGACAGAGAAAAGTAAGCTGGGTAGCTTCTCAGCCATCTGCCAATAGCGTCCCTTGTATGAAATCAACTGGGCAAACCAACTGAGGAAGCATGTACCAGAAATTAAAAGACCCATTGTCCGCAGAAACCCGCGAAGCAGCGAAAAATCCGCGATATATATTTAAATATGCTTACATATAAAATCCGCGATGGAGTGAAGCCGCGAAAGGCGAAGTGCGATATAGCGAGGGATTACTGTAATACAATTTATTTTTTGTATAGCCCAAAATCACACAAGAAGTGCCGCAATGGGCTTTAACAGGCCCTGCCTCTTGACAGCCCCCCAGCCTTGACCCTCTAAGAAGACCAGAAAAAACTCCCAAAAACAACCCTTGTAGGGAAAAAATGGAAGAAACCTTGGGAAAGGCAGTTCAAAGAGAGACCCCTTTCCAGGTAGGTTGGGCGTGCAGTGGGTGTCAAAAAGAAGGGGGTCAATACAATACAGTACAATACATATAACAGAATAAATCCTCAATACAGTATAAAAATAAAAATTCTAGAAGTAGGGAGTAGAATTTCACATTAGATGATATCACATAATATGATTTGGATTTGTTTTAAGTCCTGGAGACCTCATTCATCAAGCTGCCTCCCCCATTTTGCCATTCCACATCTGAAATAGCGCTAATCCGATGAAAGGACCCCTCATTCCCACGTCCCCATTCATCAGGGATGACTTTACCTTAGGCAGGCAATCTACAATTTAAAGAGATTTGTTATTTTCTTGTGAATTGTTACATTTGCATTATTTTCACTTTTACTTTAAAAACTTTTGTAAAAACAATACTTTATTTCCTGCCCCGCGCGAGGTTACATCTCTTTCTTCCCAGACATATAATACTGCTTGTGTTTTGAAGGGTGTTGCGGCTGAACGTACGCTAAGGATATGCCTTTGGATCATTTTCTGTCTTATTGCTGCTTGCTAGCTTCCTCTTCTTACAGTCTCATGTCGTTGTTTTAAGAGCTTGGAGCACATGATGCTTGCCTGCCAAAAGCAATCCAACAACTTCTAGCTTAGAGGTCTGTTGACTTGTTTTAAATGATGGCTCACTGCCTGGTCTCGCGTGATGTTGTAAAAGCAATACCTGTCTTTTATTTCTGGCCCTGGGCGTGGTTGAATTCTTTCTTGCAGGATAATAAATAATAATAATAATACATTTTATTTATATAGCGCCTTTCCCATGCTCAAGGCACTTAATGGATGTATAATGCTGCTCGCGCTCACTGCTGCTGTCGCGCTCACTACTGCTGTCACGCTGCCCTTCGATCTTTTTAAAGCCTGTATAGCCGCTGTCCTTTTTGCTATGGCCCTGGGATAATCTCTTGGCACCAAGTCTCATGTTTACAGTCCCCGCGAGACGCACCATGGCAAGTCTCCTTGGTCTCACGGGTCTTTAAAATGTCTTTCGAGATGATCACGTATCGTAGCCTTGCATTTGCTTTCCATTCCAGGATTTTCTTTTATACTGTATATAGAGAGACAGAAATATATGGAAAATAAAAGGGCTCATAACAGGCCCGGCATGCTTACTTCAAAATTACAGTAGTGAATTCCTGTCAAATTCTGAAAAAATGTTTCACTTTGTTATATTATAAACCAGGGCTCCTCACAGTCCTGGAGGGCCGTAGTGGCTGCAGGTTTCTGTTCTAGCCTGGTTGCTTTATTAGAAAGCAAGTCTTGCCAATAATTTAATTTCATGGCTTGTTGGTGCTTTAACTCTGCTATGTCAGGTAATTCTCATATCCTAGATTTTCTTCCCCTTTCTAAGGATATCATCCAAATGATTTGAAGGCTAAAATTGATGAGTAATTCTCAGTCCTTCACAAGTATTTAATTAAACCCAATAGTGCATGAGAAATATTCACAGGTGTAAATGGTAACAGGCTAAATGGAGAAATGCTGGTCTATTTTGTCATTTGCATTTTATTGCTAAATTAGGAGCCATTAAAAACCAAGACTACAACTGTTTAAGACTAAAATAAGCAATAAAGGTTCAAAATCTAAACGAGCGAGACAACTAAAGTGTAGTGGAAATGTTACTTGAGCAATAAGTGCTTCTTTTTAAGCAATTGGGTTGTAGCAAAAACCTGCAGCCACTGCGGCCCTCCAGGACCGTGATTGAGGACCCCTGTTATAAACTGTTTACAGCACTTTTCTTCAGATTTGGAGCACTGTATTAGTTTGAGCTGCTTTGTTACTTTTTATTGTACATAGATAGTTGCATGAAAATGACTAAATTTATCTTATGTATGTTATATTCACTCATTTTATGCATTTGTTACTTTTGGATAAAATTAGTAAATGCATATCAGATATACAGTAAATGTACTGCATACTGTAGCATATACACTATACAATGTGACAGACTAAAATTAACTTCATACTCATGCAGTCATTAATTAAGTCAAAGGACTTGTCTTAAGTGCATATAAAAGCAATAAAAAAGATTAAAATATCCACTGATTGTTAGAAAAAAGAGTTAGCATAAAATTCTGGGTTGCCCTTCTTCCACATCAAAACATTGCCGGCTTAAGTCATGCTGTAGAGGCTGGCATCTAGCTTCAGCATTTATAGTATCTTCTGTGCAGCATGGTTTCAAAGACTTTATGAAACTAAAAATAAACTATGATATGTACTTTGGTTTTGTCTGCTACTTTAACTGACTGCTTCAACAAATCAGATGTCATGCAAGTAACATTTTAATGGCAGTATAGTAAAAAAAATCAATCTAGTATGGTATGATACAAATTTCCCATTCTAGATATTACTAGATTAATTCAAGTTGTCATTCAGAATACCATTTTAATATAAGTATATCTCAAGCTTACTACATGTAGTCCTTGCAATGCTGAAGAGTAAACATTTACAATTTCAAATTACTTTTTCCATGCTGCACAAGTCTGAAATAAGTTCAGCAATATTATTTCTTTTATCTTAGCATAGTAAAACATTCTCAAACTTGCTTCATACCTGGCAGCAAGAGGCCTTTATAGCAAAACTAGGTGCCAGGTAAGCACCAGCCCTGCATGGGATGCCAGTACATCACAGGGCACATTCATGGGAACAGAGGTAGAACTTAGAATCACAAATGAAGTAATGTAAATTGAGACTATTAGTGAAACACCTTATGGACCAGTGGGTTTGTTTATTACCGGTACTTCTTACTGGGGACTTCCAAGTATTACTGCTTCAAAAATGGACATATTCCTGCTTGTTTGTTTCTTCAGCCTTACTTATTTATTTAGCTATCTATTTATTTATTTATTTAACCTGAGCACTGCTGAAATTTTGTTCTGTTTGCATTTGTTTCATTTTCTTTTTTAGCCTTTCATATGCATGTTTGATCTGTAGTTTTAATTCCCTGCTACTGTATAAACCTCAGTATTTCAGTGCTTTTTAATTTCCTGTAGGGGTGGCCATTTTTATCTTTTTTAGGTTGTTATTTACATCTTGAGTGGCCTATCTGTCATATTTTCTGAATAGATGTTAGTCTAGGTGATAGTGATTATAAAGTATGTGAAGTATTTTATGTACAGCGGTAAGTTATTCCTTCTATTTTAAGACATCAAACAATGATGATTCCATTTACAACAAGAAGCCATAATAATTTGGACCTTAGCATTCAAAAAACTCAGCACATTTCAGGAAACAGTCACCTGCTCTCCAATTACATGCTATAAATGGCTCAAGTGTTAGGATGACAGAGTCATTTAAAGTTTCTGGGCACTGTACTGTCACAAAACCTTAAATGGCACAATAACATCTCATGCATTATTAAGAAAGCCCATCTGAGAATTTTATTTTTGCATCAGCTGAAGTGATTCAATCTCCCTCAAGCAATATTGGTCTACACACCCATCATCGAGTCCATTCTGACTTCATCTATAACTGTCCGTTCAGGCTAAGGTCAAACTGCAACGCATCACCAAAGACTGTGAAAGGAATACAGGCTGTAACTTATCGCATACTGAAGTCCTATACAGCATGAGTCCAGGGTAAGGAAAAGGGCTGCAAAGATCATTGCTGATCTGACTCTCCCAAGGCATCACCTGTTCTAAAGACTTCCCTCTGGCAAAATCTTTGTGCAGTGAAAGCTAAAACAGCACATCACCAAAATAGTTCTTTTCCACAAGCAGTTATTCGTACTAATCAGGTCTGAGCTATTACTCAGTATCTATGTACTGTATAACTACACTCTAGACTGCCTAGACATTTGAATCCTACTATCTCTTTATTTTTTGGCATTGTCCTTGTATGCTGCATCATATTTTTATCATTTTATATTTTATATTCTTATACTTATCTTTTGTATTCTGTGTTGTTCTTATTTGTTGCAACAATACTATCAAGACAAATTTCTAATACATATTAGTGAACCTGGCCAATAAAGTGAAATTTGATTTTGATTCTGCTATGTGAATTTAAAAAAAATAGCTAAGTATGATTTATGTTTATACACTGAATAAAAACCCTGAAATGAAAAGACTAAAATTATACCTATACACCATCTGTGTAGGAGACAAATAAACCAAGGCAACTTATAACAATTAAATGCTTTCATTACAACTTACATGAAAATCCCATTTATGCAATATACACCTTTCTCCCTTGTGTTAGTTGAATTATTAAGATATGCACATGAGTTTAAGGCTATGTCCACACTACAATGCTTCCATTTAAAAATGGTGTTATTATATGAAAACGATTGTCGTCCGCACTAGTGTTTTCACATTGCTTCCAAAAGTATCTCCATCCACACTAAAATAACCAAAAACACAATAAAGACAAAATATGATATAGATACTCTTCTGCACTGGCTTTGTATGCATCTATGAAAATATCCTTGAAGTGATTGTAATGCAGAATTTATCACAAAACTGTCGCAACCAGCGTTTTTCTTTTGCGCATGTATGCTACATTCAAACTGTATAGAAAGCAATTTACCATAGATGGTGTAAAAGAGAGACAAGGCAGAAAAGGTTTTGTGGGGATCCACCCCATATATTGTTAAGGAAAACATCAAAATATAGTGGCAATTCTGCAGAATAATCCAAATACTGTAGACTGGTCTTCAACAAAAGAAAGACTGAAAACAAAGGTTAATATGGGTGGCTTAAATAGCCCCAAAGAAGTAAGAGGCGGGAAAATTAGGTAATTGTAGGAAATGCGGTCATCATGGGCATGGTGAGGAACAGGAAGAGGAAGATTAGGTCTGGCTGTTCTCTTCAGAGGATCTGAAAAAGGGGGAAGAACAAGTGTTAGTCCACTCATTTAGTCCCTGCCGCGGCAATTTAATCTTAGTCAGACCCCTGAGTTACCTCCGAAGTCCACATGTGTGACAAGGCTTAAAGGAAAATAACACAACAAGTGCCATGGAAAGCAACTCTTCTATGTCACCCATGTTAGAATATGGCTTTCTTCCATGAAGGGTGACCAATCATGGAATAAGACATTGTAACAAGCAGGATCCAATCAGGGAAGGGCTAAGTAATAAGCATGAACAAATCAGAGTGCAGTTAGAGTCTGTGTTTTCACCTGGTGGCATTATAGTGCTGAGCTGGCATTTTCAGAATTACTGCATGTGCCTCTGGAGAATGTTTTCAAAAATCTCAGTTTTTGGAGGCTAAAAATACTGGAGTAGTGTGGAAGAAAGGAGAAAATGGAGATTAACGTCTGCATTTTTGAATGAAGACAATGAGGACGTAGCATAAGATGCAACCAAGGTACTGCATAATATTATGTTAAGCTGTGTATACCCTAAAGGTGAAGAAATTTAAATGAGGAAATATTAACCTTAGTACAATCATTAAATATTGAAATATACTGATGAATAAGAATTCAAGACAGGAAGTGTTATGCTTTTAGTGCTTAAAGTAATCAGGAAAGTGAAATATATTTCTTTAGGTTTAGAGGCCCTTAGACTATATATTTGTTTACCATTAAAGAAATACAATAAAATGTAGGACCAGTCTGTGTAACTGCCTAGAGCCCAATGAGGAACAGCAGAAATTACAACTATCCATCCATCCATCCATCCATTTTCCAACCCGCTGAATCCAAACACAGGGTCACGGGGGTCTGCTGGTGCCAATCCCAGCCAACACAGGGCACAAGGCGAAATTACAACTATCCCCTGCAAATATAAAAAGATAAATGATGTAAGATAGGAAATAGTTTGGAATACAATCGATAGACAAAATTGAGTTTTATTGCCCTGATCATCTTTACGTTGTACAGAAGGTAAGATTCAAGTATGAGAGACTAGTAATAAGTAGAGTGAATAGAAGCAATGGAGGCCAGCACCTAGACCCTTTACCGAAACCCATAATTGGCTGCCTAATGCAGCAGGTGCTGTGTGAAAGATTTACAAGTACAGCAAGTTCAGCCACAATCTCTCCTTCATTTTTTTTCTTCTTTGTTCCATTCTTTTGTGGTACATAAATTGCACAATATTAGAGAGAGACGAGCCTTTCCTTTTTGCAAGGTCCTTGCTCCTTTTTCCTTGTTTATTGCATTATATGTATGGTACTTCCAAGTAGCTGGCTCAATGGCCAGCCAACCCCTGTATGATGTGTTGCATTTCTGTATTGGTGCCACACAAATACTTTCTAGATAAGGCACTCTCAACCTCTTAACCTTTTTTTTTCCTTTTTCCATTCTGTCTGGTTAAAACAAACATGAGACATCAGACAGACATGCCTGTCTTCTGATCATGAGTGTCCTTTGTGTTCCTACAGCCGCATTCTAATCATTGAACTTCTGAGTGTGTGATCATTGGCTATCAGCACATGCATACACAGAGCCTACATCTACAATTTAAGACAGGGATGAGCAATGTAAGTCCTGGAGGGATATACAAATGACCTGACATGACAGAATGAAAGTACTAACAAACCATGGAATTAAATAAGATGTGTTATTGGCAAGAATTGGTTTCTAATTAAGCAACTCGGTTGGAACAAAAACCTGCACCTCTAGGACGGACCTCTAGGACGAATGTTGCTTATCCCTGACTGAAGACAAAATCACTGGGGCGAGTTGCGGGCTGGTTGGATGGAATCACTGGGGATGCCAGACGTGACTGCACAGACTCACAAACATTATATAAATAAAATCTGCAACTAAAAATCATTGGAAGAATGGGTAGTGTGACAGTGCCTTTATATCTGAATGAAATATATAATTAAAAGGATTGAATTATCTAAAAATAACCATCAATCTGTATCAATGAATTAATAATTTTTTCATTACTTGATCTTTGGTGTATATCAGGTTTCTCTGTAGAAAGGTATTGTGCCTGTTCTAGGGTGTTAAAACTGAGACCTTTAATAACAGATGCTTCATCTATAATAGCATCCAGTTTTATTGTTCACTTTATAATGAATATTAATATTATATGATGTATAATAAAAATGTGTTTAGAAATTATTAATGTCCAGAGACCTAGGTTCAAATAACTGCCCAAACAGTGCCTTTGTTAACATTGTACAATGTTTTTCCATTTCTGTGACATATTTCTTGATATTCTATTTTTTGACCTCATCCCTAAAGACCTACTTATTAGGTTCATTTCTGACCCTGGATTCAGTATTGTTTTAGATGATGCTAGTATAGAATTAGCAACCCATTATCAAATAA
Organism: Erpetoichthys calabaricus; assembly: GCF_900747795.2. NCBI lineage: Eukaryota > Metazoa > Chordata > Cladistia > Polypteriformes > Polypteridae > Erpetoichthys > Erpetoichthys calabaricus. The sequence continues at coordinate 131,502,684 of NC_041394.2, forward strand.
GCAAATTCTGAGAATGAATATAATTTTAATAGTTAAACACAGGGTAATTGAATTAGGATTCCTAAGCTCATTCTTGTGCCTTGTGCTTACAGTACATTTTGTGAATTACTCTTTGATGGCAGGAATTATGTTTAAATGCATTAAAACGTGGATTTAGATATGTAATTTGCATTTTTATTGCCAATATAGGCTAAACAATTTACGCTTACTTAGACATCATTATCTTTCAAACTCATTGCACTTGCAATATTCACATAATAATTCTGGTAAGTTAAATAGGGGCAAATGGACTTGCTTACCCATAAAGAAAGGTTCAAAAATGATTTGAAAATATGCTGAATATAAGTGAGATGTTGTTTTCTTCTATTAAGAGGAACTGGTGCTTGGCTGAAAATGACGACTCAGGATCAACTGATTGTGTGTTATGATTTTAACACATTTAGCCCTCACTTATTACTTACTTGATACAGAAACATACAGAATTACATGTCTTGAAGGAACATCTCTAATTAATATCAAAGCCTATACATAGTTAAAGATCTTGCTGTGGTTTGAGATTATGGAAATTTGTATTTGTTAAGTATGGGATGACCTTAGTAAAACTTGTTTGTGCATTAGCAATGCAAGTCCTAACACAGGCAGGCAGTAAACCATTAATGTTGTTAAACATTCATTAAAGTGCCTGAAAGGCTCACAGATTATGAATAGCTGAAAGCCACCTGAAAATGAGATGCAATATGGAACTACAAAGAACCTCCTTTTTGACTTAATTATAGCCTTGGTAAGGACAGTCTACTCCAAATTGAGAATTTCAGGTAGAATATTAGTGTTTTTGGATTACATCTAAGAAACAGTGATAAATATAAATTTAAATTAGACTAAAGTTACTTGCCACTTTTTATATGTTGATGTTGACAGCGATGCAAAGACATACCAAAGATGAGACAGTCAAGAACTAGCTGTATTTAAAGATAACCAACTTTTAGAGCATTTTCCTGTCTATCCCTTTTATTCCATATAATTTTATTTTAAGTAATATGTTCTCTGTTTCTGTTAACATTTCATTCTTGATCCATTCTCTGATACCTGGCAAAATGCATAAATGATGTTGTGCATCTAATGGCTAAAGTCATTTCAGTTTATATTTATTAAGCTCACTTTTCCGTAATAACTTTGCTTGCTATACAAGTATAAAATAAAATGCAACATTTAACACAAAATGTAATGTTTAAACATAAACAGAATTTATGTAACATATACGAAAATATACATACAGTATACAGTAACAGAATAATGTTTTTGCTTTAAATTCTGAAAAACATCATTCCCTTGGCAAACATTGACAATTTTATTTGGGTAGAGGAAAAACAAGTGTATTACATTTCAACATAGCTAAATGTTCATTTTTACTGAATGATTATTTGAAATGAATGTCACAATAAAATAACAGAGTCACAGTTTAACATGCAGGGACCACTGAACACTTGGCGATTGAGTATATGCTAAAAAATATGTAAAGGAAAAGGTAATACTTTTTTTAGCACATACTATTCTTTTTCATCTTTATATATTTAGTGTTCAATAGAAATAAAAGCATTTTAATTAAAGATGCCAGATGCTAAACATGGCAAATGTGTGATGAGGTTACACCCTCCATTTATGGGATGGATAAAGACCTGCCCAGATTATTGCTGAAAGCACATTTGCAACCCGCAAGTTCATAGATTATGTTATGATTTCATGAAAGTCTACCTAATTCCAACCTAATTTGTCACTGTTCAAAAATTTTAAAATAGAGGGTGCGTCTAGACAACTTAAAATGAGATGATTACCACTAGTGCTACATTCATTTGATTTTTTTCATACCCTGAAGTAATGCATGCAGGAAGAATCCTGATGAAAAGAAGCTGGCTGGTGCAAGACTGAAACAGGCCCTAAGAACTTAACTGGGAAGCTTCATTGTGAGAATGAGTGTGTCACTGCTCTGTGGCCCACGGTCCTTCAGCAAATTTGAAAACTCACAAGAAAGTTGTTTTTTTTGTTAATTCTTTTAAACTGTACTAATATTTCATGATATCAAATGCAAATTTACATACTGTGGTATTTCTTCCCATATATTTAAATAAACCTTTATGCAATTGACTCTGGTATGAATTAGCATCCACTCTTAAGTTTATTCCTGACTTGCTCCACAATGCAATGACTCAGTGCAACCTTGCAAGGTGAGTGGGGAAAAAAGAGAATAGATCAGTAGAAAATTACTCTGTTTATCTTATGCATATCTTACTGACTGGCATTTGTCTTTTCATACAATTAAATCCATCCATCCATCCATTATCCAACCCGCTATATCCTAACTACAGGGTCACAGGGGTCTGCTGGAGCCAATCCCAGCCAACACAGGGTGCAAGGCAGGAAACAAATCCCGGGCAGGGCGCCAGCCCACCGAAGACAATTAAATCTTATTGTTCAAAAATAACTAATGATATAAGGTACTAACAGTAAGAATTTATTCAACACGCTGTGAATAAATCATACTTTATTTGAAGATTTGATAGTGACTGAATAACCTTTTTACTAATAGTTTTACTGCAAATACTATTTTGTTTGCTAATTTTCATAAGAGGCTATTGTTAATTAGTAGTGTTCCTCTCTAATGGTCTCTTTTATGTTTGTTTCCGCAGCAATCTACAATTATGATGCCATGCGAGAGCATGAACTGTCACTGCAAGTTGGGGACACTGTTCAGATAATGGAGGTTTTTGAAGGTGAGTCTAGCAAATCCCTTTGATCTCCATTGTAGGTCGTAAATGTAACAAAAATAAAATAGTGAAAACACATTTTGAAAAGGACAGTTGTCCATATTTTTCTGTTTTCTGCCTGTTATAAAGCTCCAGTAATCATGTAGCACTCTAAAAAGACAACAAATACAATGTGTGTGTGTTCTTGTAGGAAACTGTCTTCTTCATTTTGTAATATTAATATGTCAGATTTAATAGCTTAAATCTCACTTATGATTCTTTGCATAATGTACTAGGTGATACTTTTATTCAAAACATAAATAAATTGTACAGTTACCTAAGTATTTCTGGTGCTGGAGTGTTAGCAGTGAATTGCTAAAATACATGAGGTCAGTTAGTGATTGAACTGGCAGCAGTGCCTTAGTCTCTTTGCCACCCCCAATTTTGTTATCTTTAGTTGGAGCTTTAATCAGCAATTTAATAGTTTTTACACATTAATTTTATATCATGTCCATGATATGCACCGTGTTTGCTCCTTTTTTAAACATTTGCAAAATCATTATGTTTAAACAGGCTTACTCAAGCCCTCCAGACCTAATAACTGGACAGTGGTATCTTAAAAGGATGGCTTTTCCTATGGCCTACTCATTGGTCTGTGAGACAAGCATCCTGGCATTGACCGCAGATAAAGTGAGACTGACCTGATAGGAAGCAGGCAGTGTCTTGTCTGCATGAATATCTATCTATTTACAGGAAAGAAAGTGTACAGTATTTCAGAATGGTATATTGTGATGCGCGAGTCACTGTCTTGCACCTCAAAACAGAAGGCTGAGTCACAATCTTCAGAAAGATCAGCATTATTAACAACCTCTAACAGGAACAGCAAGCATTTTTATTGAGGTGGGAGCTACCACTCTATAACACACAAGCACAGCAAGCAAGCAGTGACTTCATTAGTCATTCCGCATCAGCTCACTCCTTCAGTCCAGGTACTGATAATCCTCCTCCTCAGGTTGGTCCCTGCGGCTGCAGATCCAGGATTGTGATCGGATTGTCCTGAAGGAGATGGGACAAAGAGAAAGTGGGCCAGGTCCGAATTAAAATACCCCACCCCAACCCCGTATCGGGGATCGGTCCCTGGATGACGTACGCTCTGCGCAGAGAGCTTTGAACGAACTCATTGTCGTGAGGATGCTCTACTGTGTCGTGGGCTTGCGAAGGCACTTTTGAAGCAGAATGCGTAGCATGGCAGGGCTGTGTACACGTCACAATATATTTATATAGACAAACACAGAAAGACACAGATTCTGATCAACAGAGTTATTAGTGCAGTAGGACATGAATAAGATTTGTAAAGTTTTTGGTTACTGTAATAGTGAGATGTCTTTTTTTTCCCATGTAGAAAAAAAATTGCTTCATCTGTGTGTCAGAATCTAATCTGAACTTCTGCACGTTTACTTAAATATCAGTGCATATGTTTAGATGAGTATTAGTGTGAACATTTCTGTATAGCCATACAATCATACTTTATGCAGATGATACAGTTCTCCATAAAACTCCAATGCATCTGCTTACAAAGTAAGTAGGTATGAGCTGTGTTATACCATCATCTGAAAGTTTAATTTGTAATATTACTGTTTCTTTAACTCAGGATGTTAGTGGATAGGGTTTATTTTTGAACTTGTGAGCAACACAAGATCTCATCCTTTGCTAAAGCTATTTACTATACCTATAAATAGGAATAAACTAAACATAAATGTATTAGGGTTGCTGATTAATTGCTGTTAACCCGTACAATTAGCACATTAAACATTTCTATGATTAAATTTTTTAAACAGCTCAACGCCTAAATTTGTTAATTAAATCCAGGTCATTTGACTGTGCATCACTTGTAGAGAGCGAGAGAAACTGCATCTGGTGCCAAAGATTTTCAACCCCCGTGTCTACGTTACATAATTCCTCTACACTGGCTAAATGTGTCCTCTTTAACCTCATTACCATTATCTCAGAGATCACTTGTCCACCACTAGTTGCACACATGTCGTCATCCAAGAGTTCAATATTCTCCAATGTACGGCGTCTATTAACATACTTGTTGCAGCAACAGGGAATGCAGGATATGGGCTCTCAGAACATGAAATGCGTGAAGAAGAAAGTGCTTTAACATGTTAATGACAGTTCCTTACAAATGGCCAGAAACTGCATTATACAGTACATTCCAGTTTTAATGATAGTGAATCATACAATGGTGAGGACTTTGCTGAAATGGTAAACAGTATCACCTCTTCTGAATGTCCATGGTGTAATAAGAGCTTTGGACAACTTTCAAGGCTGCTGTTCACTGATTTCCATGGCACAAAATAGAATTATCAATTATTATATACAGTGGAACCTCAGTTCACGAACGCCTCAGTACACGTACAACTCGGTTTACGACCAAAAAGTTCGCCAAACTTTTGCCTCGGTTCACGACCACACACTCGGTATACGAACAAGCCAGTTTCCCTTTCGGTTTGTGCGCGCTGATGATTTCCGCACGTGTTGCATTGTTCTCGGTCAGACGTGAACTGCTGAACTGCTGCAATGTAAGAGAGAGAGAGAGAGAGAGAGAGAGAGAGAGCAGGCAGACTCGTGTGCTGATGAGAGAGAGAGAGAGAGAGCAGGCAGGCTTGTGTGCTGATGAGAGAGAGAGAAAGAGCAGGCAGGCTCCTGTGCTGATGAGAGAGAGAGAGAGAGAGAGAGAGAGAGAGCAGGCAGGCTCGTGTGCTGATGAGAGAGAGAGAGAGAGAGAGCAGGCAGGCTCATGTGCTGATGAGAGAGAGAGAGAGAGCAGGCAGGCTCGTGTGCTGATGAGAGAGAGAGAGAGAGCAGGCAGGCTCGTGTGCTGATGAGAGAGATAGAGAGAGCAGGCAGGCTCACGTGCTAGAAAGAGAGAGCGCGTGCAGCTGAGAGCGAGCCTGTATGTGCAGCTGAGCAGGGAGCCTGGGTGTTTGTCAGTGTTATCCAATGTTTTTACATTAGTTTACTATTACACTGTGCATTCTATGGTGTAATTAACTATATTTGTGCTTAAAAATATTTAAAAAAATATATTTACATACAGTTCGTACGGTCTGGAACGGATTAATTGTATTTACATACAATCCTATGGGAGAAATTGCTTCGGTTCACGACCAATTCGGTTTACGACCAGAGGTTTGGAACAAATTATGGTCGTGAACCGAGGTTCCACTGTATTGTGAAAATAATTAGGTGCCAAAATAGTGCTTTTTAAAAATTTCCCTACCTCTCTTCTTCTGTGTCTCACTCTGTCTCTCAAAATAAATGGCTGAAGGATCATACTCTGTTTTTAATAAGTTATATGCATGCTGTGATCAGATGGCTATCAAGTACCATTTTAAGCTTTGACATTGCAGACTATCACTCTTTTTCTCTCTCTCTTTATATATATATATATATACCCTGTGTATATATATATATATATATATATATATATATATATATATATATATATATATATATATATATATATATATATATATATATATATATATATATATAATATACATAGTATATCTATCTATCTATCTATCTATCTGCCTGTCTGTCTGTATGTATGTATGTATGTATGTATGTATATATGTATGTATGTATGTATGTATGTATGTATGTATGTATACAGTTGTCCAGTGATAGCACTGTTGCCTTTCAGTAAGGATCTGAAAGTTAATTTATCATGAAAGGGTGTACGTGGTCTGCAACAATCTTTAGGCTGGTGGTACGTGTCAAAGTAACATCCACATGGTCGATAAGGCCCAAGGTTTCTTAGCAGAACAATATCCAGAGCATCACACTGTCTCTGACTACTTGCCTTCTTCCATCTGCCATCTCTTATCCAGATAAATGACACACACGAAATGATAGCTATCCACATGATCTAAAAGAAAACATGATTCCTGAGACTAGGCCACCTTTTTCCATTGATGCATGACCCAGTTCTAATTCTCACATGCCCGTTGTGGAGACTTTTAGAGGTGTGACAGGGGTCCACCTGGGCACTCGGACCGGTCTGCCTATACGCAGCAAGTTGCGATGCACTATATGCTCTGACACCTTTCAGCAATTTGTGTTATAGTAACTCTAAAGCACCATGATGTCCCCACATTGATGGATTAAAGACCAGAAGTCCATGTGACTGTCATCATTAAGTCCTTCCATGAGAACCCTGAATACAATGAGGACTGATTGATGTCATTGATGTTAGGTAGAATGCCTAGAGGGGGATGGGTGGTGTCGTGGCCTAGGAACCCCTGCAGATTTTATTTTTTCTCCAGCCATCTGGAGTTTTTTTTGTTTTTTCTGTCCTCCCTGGCCATCGGACCTTACTTTTATTCTATGTTAATTAGTGTTCTCCTATTTTAATTCTTATTTTGTCTTTTTTTCTCTTTCTTCATCATGTAAAGCACTTTGAGCTACATTATTTGTATGAAAATTTGCTATAGAAATAAATGTTGTTATTATTGTTGTAATGTGGGATCAGGCCAGACAGGTTAGCCTTTGTTCCCCATGTGCATCAGTGAGCTTTGGATCCCCATTACCATGTTGCTGGTTCATTGGTTGTTGGACCAAGTTTTGTATGGTACTAACCACTCCATAACAGGAACACCCCGCAAGACCTGCCATTTTGGAGATGCCGTGAAACCATCATCAAGCCATCAAAATTTGTTAAAGTCTCTCAGATCCTTACGTTTGCCCATTTTTCCTGTTTCCTACACATCACTCTAAAGAACTGACTGTTCACTTGCTATCTAATATATCCCACCCCTTGGCAGGTGCCACTGTAACACGATCATCAATGTTATACCCCTTACCTGTCAGTGGTTTTAATTTTGTGGCTGATCATTGTATATGTACTATATATACAACGTAACAGCCATAACTGTGTGGAAAGCTGAGCTGTATTCTGTATAAACAGTCTGGACTTGTCTGCCGGGTGATTCTAGTTGAAGAATATCATAAGATACATGATTCTCTCATTCTCTCAGAGATGCTGCATCCTCTGTTGATCAATATATTCTATTTATGAACTAGTTCAGGTCCAAATAAGGGTTAGGAGTTTTTCAAATACTCTCATTATGACAGATATCAAAGAGACAGATCTGTAATAATTGAGGCAACAAATAGCAGTTGTATTGTTAACATGCATCATGGCTGTCATCATAGTGCAGTGCTTAGAAATCAACTTTTAACCATCTAATTGTAAATGTGAGCCATGCCATCCAGATGTACTGCCACTAGTATTATTTATACAAACTCCACTTCACAAATGCCATAGAGACGCTTGGAGAGCAATAGTGAAAAGGCAACTGTTTACTCAGCTTACGAGACAAAAGCAGGTGGCATAAAGAGTGTTTATGCTGAACAATGAATGTCCTGACACAACCTATTATAGCCCTGCTTAGCACACCCATTTTTAGCTTCTTGGTACCAATCTACACAAAAACAAAATCAAAATGGACAAAATTCTAAGATTATTTTATGAGTTTCACAAGATAGAAATTAGCAGTTCCACATTTATTCTTTACTTAGTGGAAAAGACTAAGAAATATGTGAAAATTTCAATCATCAACCATATATATAAACAGCACTGCTTACTGCAAGAAACAATTGAGGATGTTTTCTTTTCTTTCACCACTGGTAATATATCATGAAACAATTCCTTTTTAGCCAGCTGGTATATTCACGTTCCCTTGTGATGGACTGGTGTCCAGTGAAGCAACAATTGCCTTGTGTCCAGTGCTGCTAGGAGAGTCTCTGACCTATGTGACCCTCAATGAAATTATGAGAATGTTTTGTCATTTTATCTCCACCAGTTGTGCGAGAGTGAGGAATTTAAAAAAAGAACAACCTCCACCATGTTGTACTTTTGGTTAGTAGTCTGTCTTAAATACCATACTATCTGGTTAACACAAGTAGTAGTTATTCTTCAGTGTCACTTGAAAAATATAAATTCCGGCAGGTAACAGTGTCAATTCAAGTCTGAGTTTCAAAAAGACAAAAAAACTAAACCTCTCTAAATAAATTGTGCACAGTACTCAGAAAAAGTAGCCAATGTCAGAAATAAAATATAAAGTCTTTGTCATTTGACTGTAATTGTTATTGTGATTTGATTTTTCCAAAGTTTTAGAATTAATATCAACTGTACTTAACTAAAAGAAACATTGTTAACAAATTATCTATATTTAAATTGAGGAAGCAGGTTCTCTCCCCTCTTTAACTCCATCTATTTTTATTCATTTATTAATTTATCTATTTACTTATTTTTATTAGCTTAAAGTTTTACTCTGCTGACCTAGCTCTCTTTCTCAGGGGTGGGTGTTGATTTGTTTCAAACCTATTTTTGTAAAACTTGATTTATTTTTATGGAATGTTATTTGTTTTAATAAAATATAAAAACAAAAAGAAAATATCAAATGCTCATTTATTTTTCCTTTTCTATTGGCTCCTACACCTTAAAGTCATATTTGTGATTGAACTGGACTGTGCCTTCAGTCCTATTGTGTGATCCAGCGCTCCCAGCTCAATATGTAGGTCCTCACATAGTCACATGGGTAGATGGGATACAATGCAAAGCAGAAAGTTTATACCTTGAAGAGTTTGATGGGACTATATACAATGGATTCAGAAAGTATTCGGTCCCTTCATGGTCTGCACACTTTATTGTGTTATTGCTTTATTATAAATTGATCTCTTTGTAATTTTTTCTCATTAATCTATACTCTTAACGCAATCTGCAACCTATAATGGTAAAGTGAAAACATGTTATCAGAAAGGTTTTCAAATTTATTAAAAATCTAAAACTGAAATCTCTTTCATGTAAATATTCTGGCCCTTAATTCAGTACTTTGTAAAAGCCCCTTTGGCAGCAATTACAGGTAAGTAATTTACCTTCTAGGGTAAGTCTCTCCAAGCTGCACACACCTGGTTTTGGGCAGTTTATCCCATTTTTCCTGGCAGATCCTCTCAAGCTCTGTTAGATTGGATGGGAAGTGTCTGTAAACTACCATCTTCAGGTCTCTCCACAAATGTTCAATGGGGTTTAATTCTGGGCTTTGGCAAAGTCACTGAAGGGCAGTCATAGACTTGTCTGGAAGCCACTCCAGCATTGTCTAGGCTGCATGCTTCAGGTCATTGTTGTGCTGGAAGGTAAGCCGTCAACCCAGTCTGAGGTTGTGTGTATGCTTTCAAGCAGGTTTTCTTCAAACACTTCTCTGTATTTGGCTGCATTCATTATTCCCTCAATTCTCTTTGTCCTGGCCATGCTTCATTGTAGGGATGGTATTAGGCAAGTGATGAGCAATACCTGGTCTTGGCCACACATAGTGCTCGGAGTTCTACCCAAAGAGTTGAATTTTTGTCTCGTCAGACCAGAGATTCTTTTTCCTCATGCTCTCAGAGTCCTTTAAATGTCATTTGGCAAGAATGGCTTCCATCTAGCCACTCAATTATAAACACCTGATTGATGGAGTGCTACTGAGATGGTTGCCCTTCTGACAGGTTATCCTATCTCAGTAGAGGACTTCTGAAATTCTTTTATAAAGTGAGATGGTTGCCCTTCTGACAGGTTATCCTATCTCAGTAGAGGACTTCTGAAATTCTTTTACAAAGACCATTCGGTTTTTGGTCAGCTCTTTGCCTGAAGTCCTTTTTGTCCAGTTACTCAGTTTGGCTAGACGGCCAACTCTCAGAACAGTCCTGGTGGTTTCAAATTTCTTCCATTTCACAATTATTCAGGCCACTATGCTTCTTGGAAACACTTAAGGCCTTAGAAATGGTTTTATACCCTTACCTTGATTTATTCCTCACCACAATTTTATTTTGGAGGTCTACAATCAAGGTCTTCATGGATTGGTTTTAATCCTGACAAGCAGTGTGAATAGTGGGATCTTTACAAGATGTCCAGTTCATTCATTCTTCTACTTGTTTCAGGTTGAGTTGTGGACAAATCTTAGTGAAAATTAAAACAAACACGATATACCTGACCACAATTTGGAGTGCTACGGCAAAGGGTCAGAATAAATTTTATAAATTAGAGATTAGAGATTAGACATGTTTTCACTTTGACATTATGGGTTATTGACTGTTCAACAATAATGGCAAATTTATCACCTTACAGTTAAATCTACAACACAATGAGGTGTGCAAAAAGTGAAGGGATCTGTATACTTTCTGAATTTACTGAATGATTTTATTGCAATAATGTGCTACTTTTATAATGCTTGCTATGGTGATTATATATATTCTATAATGTAAATGAAAAGCTACCTTCTACACTGCTCTCCTCCCTGAGGGAATCTTTAAATACAATAGTAGTGTCCGCCAAGTTGTAAAAGCTGCATTCAGCATTACTGACATGGTAAACAGGTACTTTCATATTTTCGAAAGGTTCTCCTTTAACCTCCTTCACCTTATTGCAGGTTTCAAAGATGAATTGCTATCCCTGACAAGTGCAAACTATTTAGCCAGACAGTGTGAGATCTGGCAGTTTGGAAAAACTGTCAGGTCTGCTGCCCTGGAATCCAACCTTGCTCAGGTTTCAGGCAAAGTTTAGCACCCTTTGTACTGCAGTGGTTAGTTTTTGGACGATAAGGCCATATCCCTCCTCATTTTCTTAATTCATTACATACATTATTTTGACCTGTATTTTATGTACATCTGCTCTTTGATGTTAATCAGCAAAAAGTGGGTACATACAGTATGGAAAATTGATAAATTGATCAGTAATTCATGCCACATTTCTTACTTTTGTCTGCTGCCCTTCTTTATGTGCCTTAATTAATGTAAATGATTTAATTGCCAATTGTCATGATTATGGATGCTTGCACAGTACTTACAAAGTCTTTCTAAATGTTCACATTTTATTATCTGTGTACAATACATTCTCTACTCCCTGTATTATGGTTTTTTCAGTTATGGTTTATTTAGATCTTTTTATGATTACCTGTGAATAAATAAATTTGATTTATTATTATTTTCATTAATGCTGTGACATGATTTTTGTCTTGGATTAGGTGCATTGGGAAGACATGATAGCAGTGGGTAGTCAAGCTAATATTATATCCTGAAAGTGATGGCATTTGAAAATACACAATGCTTTCAGTATTGTCCAAGTTTCTGAATACCATTAAAAAGAGTTTGCTGAATGAAAGTTTTGTAGAGTTGTCCTGGTAATAAAATTGAGCACAACATTTTTCTCTGATTTCGAGTTTGGTTAGCATTGTGGATTAAGAAGCTAGTATTCTTATTTTCTGACTTGACCAGTACACATCAGAAGACTTTGTTTTGTTTTGCATTTCCTTTCCCTTGGCTCTTTTTTAAGGGGACAGTACAAGCATCTTTTAGCAATGCGATGACGTCATTTCCATGCAACATAATAACCAACAAAAGTCGTAAAGCAATATTAGAGGTTATTCTTCCTTGCTGCAAAATCCATTTTAGTAACTTTTTGGAAATCATAGATTCAATCTGGAATGCCCTTTTTTTAAATTTAATCTTATTGGGGCCGTTGAGGATTCATGGGGCAACTGGGATTAATATTCGTAAGTGGCAGCACTGTGTCAAGATTATTTAGAGCAAGGTATCAGTTGGTGATCACTGCTCAACCGAGAAGTGCCTGTGGGGTACTGTGGACCTTCTAGCTTGGTAACTTGTCAGTTTGGGCTTCTGTAGCTACTATTTACAATGGAAGTATTAATAAGAAGGACTGAGGTAAAGAGGAAGGTTACTTTATTTCATTTTACAATGTCATCATGCATATTTTTCAACTAAACTTTGTCTGATTTTGCTTGTTTTGATAATGCACAAAATGGCAGTGCAAAGGGAAAACAACAACAAAATAAAAACACAAAACATAATGTTAAAATAAATCAACAACCAAAATAAAAATGAATGTTTTTATGAAATATTACACAAAATTGTTTAGACAATTTTCTAGCATTTCTTACATGACAAATTGATGCCAGTGTGACAGTTGCTTCAGTCTAAACTAAGCTGATTGATATTAAAAAGAAAAGAGTAGAGCAGCCATGGATAATTTAAGGATCATTTCAAGGAATAGTAAGGCAAGCACTGGCAAAATACTGGATTTATACTCTGATTCAAGGAGCCAAACAAACCTTATAGCTACAAAACAGATATGTGACAAAGCATCAATTTTTATCTAATTTATTTTGCCTAGAAATATTTTTTTTCTTTAGTGAGGCCTTTACTTTAACAAAGATCAGATGCCATTTAACATGCCATTGAATCTTAAATTGTCACCTGCCCTTGAACAAAGACACTGGGCCTAGTAATATTGAGCAGCAAAACTCAGCGAAGCATTTTTTCACAGCAGAAATGCTGTGTTCGCCAGTAACTTTGTTCACAGATATGTTCTCTTGGAAAGTTGCAGTGCGACTGGCTTAGACATTTTTTCCCAGCGACCCATGATTCTATGCAAGGCCAGTGTGAAAACACAGAGCTGTAGCAGCCATGCACAGAACTTTTACATATGTCTACTTTATCATTGTTGCCAATCTGCTGATATCACAATCACTTTAAAAAAAATCCATTTTAAAAAAAGGGGTACATTAGCTAACCATAATGAGAATATTATGAGTGCTGCCCACAGATATATAATACTGATCCCTGTATGCTGGCAGAGCAGCACCGCATCGTTAATTTTGCATCCGTGTGCCTCAGCTACTGGTCAAAACAAGCTTTAAAGGAGCCCTCCTCCTCCCACTTCCCTGATCAGAAAACCCAGTGAAATAATAATAATAACGAAAGATGTATTACTGTTTATGAGCTGTTTCTTTCTTCTGATGGAAGAAAAACTGAGAATCATTTGCACAGATATATGGGAAACAAAAAAGACTTTCCAGATATGCGTGGAGACTCTACTTCAAATAATTAAAAGAGACAATCTGGTTTCTGGTATGGCCAGTTTGTATTCCAGAACTAGAACTCACTGAGCACAATGATCTGTATGTTCTTTAGTTATTGGTAGTTTGTGGCCAATCTGTTGTATTTTGTCTGTGGCGTATGTCCCATCTGGATTTTTTATTGTTTGAAGCATGGTGGGTTTCAGTGGCTCGCACTGCTGCCTCATAGCACAGATCACATGTTTGGCCACAATAATCAGTCTAAAATCATTGGCAGGTGCTTTCCTAGCTCTTAGGGGCTCTTAAAAGACCATCACACCATTATAATCCATTCAAAACTAATTCAGCTCTCCATTTCCCACTGACTTCAGTGCATTTTGCAGAGTATGACTTAAGTTCCTGAATATTTCTATGATTTTGTTGAAGTCACAGCAAAGCGATCTCCACAGCATTTGTTCATCACTGATTCCAAGCAGCACATAGTGACATAACAACCAGCAATCTAAAATGAATCATACTGTGATGAGATTGATAAAAAAGGGAAGTAAAAAATAACACAAAATTTAACAATCTTTCTTTAATCCTGACAGTATTTGTTTTATCCATTAACACTAAGGAAAATATATTCTATATCATACACATAAACAAAAAACTACTCATCTTTTAAATTGTGGACTCGCTAGGTTGCATGAATGAAAAAATGATTGCCGAGTATAGATACAGTTGTGCTTGAAAGTTTGTGAACCCTTTAGAATTTTCTATATTTCTGCATAAATATGACCTAAAACATCATCAGATTTTCACTCAAGTCCTAAAAGTAGATAAAGAGAAACCAGTTAAACAAATGAGACAAAAATATTATACTTGGTCATTTATTTATTAAGGAAAATGATCGAATATTACATTGCTGCTGAATAATTTGTATTAGAATGTCAGAGAGAGGACATGTAGTACTGTTCAAGGTGAAACTCAGTTTTGTTTTAACTCTCTCCTTTGCTGCTTCCTCCAGGGGGTTCAGAGTGTGTCCTATAACCGAGTCTGTCCTTTTAATTAGCTTGTTGAGTCGCTGGGCCTCTCTTGAAGTGATGGATGTCAAGGATGTCACATCCCACATTAATGGAACGCAGCCTCCTAAGAAAAAGGAGCCTGCTCTGCCCTTTCTTTTATAGTTCCTCAGTGTTTGTGTGTTCTGAGACCAGTCCAACCTATCATTGATGTGGAACCCCAAGTACAGTACTTGTAGGAGTGCACCACCTCTACATCAGTGAACAGTGAATGGACAAAGAGGCTCTTTGGTGTGGTGAAAGTCAACTAACGTCAACTTTGAGTTATTTATTTATTTTTTTATGGACGTGGGTTAGTATGTGCAACTGTGGAAAAGGGAGAGAGTATTTGCTATTTTAAGATGGAAAGAGCTTTAGAAATGGTGATTGTGTGATTCAGTGGGTTTGGAATGAATAGAAGTTTAAAGTCCTGGGAAGCCAATAGAGAGATTGTTGGAAGTCACATCTAGCATAGGTCTGAGAGAGGGATGGAGACTGGTGGAGTTAATTAAAAAATAATTAAGTTAATTAATTTAATTTAATTAATTAAGTTAATTAAAACATTCCTGAAGCTAAAGAGAAAAGAAATACCACAATTATCGATATTTACATTTACATTTACAACATTTAGCAGACGCTCTTATCCAGAGCGACTTACAACAGTGCTTAGTAGTCCACGACTGTTCTTCAGTCTTTAAGGCTAGGATTAAATCTACTGTCATTAAACAAGTTACCGCTGACCAAGTTGTACACAAAACCATGCTAGAAGAAAATAGTAAGTTGTTAGTAAAAAATTTTTTTTTTTTTTTTTTTTTTTGAGAAAAGGGTAGAAAAAAAAAAGTATGGGGACTTTAGTCCCCCAAGTGCTGTTTAAAGAAGTGTGTCTTCAGATGACGTTTGAAGACAGTGAGGGTCTCCGCTGTTCGTACAGCAAGAGGAAGTTTGTTCCATCACTGAGGAGCCAACACTGCAAAGAGTCTTGATGCATGTCGTCCTCTTCTTTTAAGTAAGGGTGGTTTGAGACGAGCAGTGCTTGATGTTCTGAGAGAGCGAGAAGTGACACGCTGCTTAACCAGTGCTGATATGTAAGGTGGTGCAGTTCCAGTTTTGGCCTTAAAGGCAAGTGTTAGGGTTTTGAACCTGATGCGGGCAGCCACAGGGAGCCAGTGCAGGTTCCGCAGCAGAGGTGTAGTGTGTGAGAATTTGGGAATATTAAAAATGAGTCTTGCAGCTGCATTCTGGATCAATTGAAGTGGTCGTGTTGCCTTTAGTGAAAGTCCAGACATCAGAGAGTTGCAGTAGTCCAGCTTAGAGATGACCAAGGTCTGGACGAGAAGCTGAGTAGCCTCTGTAGTGAGAAAGGGGCGGATTCTCCTGATGTTGTAAAGAAGATATCTGCAGGACCTGGAGATGTTGCTGATGTGTGGAGAAAAAGACAATTCTTCATCTAGAGTGACACCAAGACTTCTTGCCGTTTTTGAGGGGACGATAACCGAGTTGTCAAAAGAGATTGCAAGGTCAAGATTCGGAGATGAGTTGCCTTTGATGTACAAGAGTTCAGTCTTGCTGGGATTCAACTTGAGGTGGTGGGAAGTCATCCAAGAGGAGATATCAGCAAGGCAGTTTGAGATGCGGGTTGAGACCTGCTGGTCATCTGGTGGAAAGGAGAGAATGAGTTGAGTGTCATCCACATATATGTTTTCCAAGGTTTACGTATATCTAACAAATATGCTGGCATAGCTGTTTGCTATCCTAGTATTGTATTGCAATTTTAGTGGCCTGTTAATAAAAGCTGTTAACAAGAGAAGCACCAGGATTTTTGTATTTTCTTCTTTCATAGCAATTATATTTGTGAGGCAATCATACCATTATTGTCTGACTAATACAATATTGCCTGTACAAGTACTATAGGACTAACAGCTAAAAGAACATCCATGCAATCTAAATATATTTGAACCTGACTTCTTCCTTGATATTGTGGTGGAAAATTTTATTTTTTTAATATCTCTCTGAGGCTAGGGACTGTTCACTTTCAAATAATATTGCATTAGTGCGACAATGTTTTCTGATTGGTACTATTCAGGTCATAAAATGATTTCTTCAAAATATCACATATATTTGTCTTTTTTTTCCGGTGCTGCGTTGACATTGTGCACCAGAAGGCATGAGCTTATTCAGTGCGGCAGGAGCACGCAGGTGGCTGGTTGCTTACGCTATAACACGCTTGACTTGGTGGCAATCAACGCACATGTACTGTACAAGGCATGCATTGGGGCCACTGAGAAAAGAAGAGTGTTTATGGCTCACCTTGCAGATGAACTTCGTCGTCGCTTCTTACAAGAAAAGGCAATGGATAAAGCAAAAGAGGATGCAACATTGACAAGCTTCTGTTCCAAGACCACCGCTCCCCCAGCCCCTTCAGTGTAATAGTAACTATAGCACAGAGAGAAGTGTGTACATTACAACAGGTACACATGTCGTAAACATAGGAAGGATGGTCCTTGAGTGTGTGGGAACTGTTAACATTTGAATTTGATGATGGTATATAGCGTGGAACTGACCTCTATGTACTATTCTTTCCTCTGCATATCCTGGAGTACAAAAGAAACAACACCATGCACCAAAATGTGGCGACTGCATGGGCAAGATCAAAAAAAAAAAAAAAATGCGGTCACTGATTATAAGCACAAGAAGGTATGTGATTGAATATGAATAATGTTGCATCAGTGCTACAATGTTTTCCGAAATGTACTATACAGGTCATAAAATGAGTTATTCTAAATATCATATATAGCTTTTATCCTTTCAGATCAGAGAATTTCCAGTTCCATTGTCTCATAACACCACTCACATCTACAGTTATTCCCAGTTTCAGATAAAAAGTAACAGCGTCAGATCACTGGGGAGCCAGTAGTATGTATCGTGATCGTGACTGAGAGAAAAAAAGTGGAAAAAAAAAAACCCGGTAACTTTTACAAATGCTATAAATTTAAATATTAACAATAAGAGTAGCTCACTACTCAAAACAGTAAATATGCGGGGGAGATGATCTCTGGATTATAAATTGTCAGTTCTAACCACTGCACCACGGAAGCTGTCATATTGTACTTGCACCTATTGTTAAAGTGTGTATTTGATATTTGGCCATCAGCCTTCACACATTATATAGTTTATGTCTACATTTTGTCATTTATTACTAAAACATGCAAAACGTTTCTATTTTAACAATGTGTTTACATAGATTGTTGTAGAAACAAAACACACATCAAATTATTTCTCCTTACAATTCTGGGTAGCTCACTCCCAGATAATCAATCAAGGCTGGATCTGGGAGAACTTCTTGCCCGATGGTATAGCAGGCTGCTTGGGCTTATCAGCACATTTATAAGACAAAAGAGGCTGACGGAGAGGTGAGAAGGGATTTAAGGTGTGCCAGATTTACAAGTTTTTTCGTAGGCTCTGGTAATTCTAGTGTTAATGACTCCAGTCCTGTGCTCAAATTCCATACCTGCTGGAGTTTGCATGTTCACACCTTGACTGCATGGGGTTTCCTTTGTGTACAACCCTAAATATGTTCTATTTGGTGAATTGGTGATTTGGCCCTGTGTGAGTTTGGCTCTGGGTGTGTGTGGACTGGCAACCTGTCCAGAACTGGTGCCCATTGCACCTGTTGATCCCCACAGTCATGTGCTAGATGAAGTGGATTTCAGAATGTGATTTCTTATTTACGGGCTGTAAGGTGGTGCTGTGGTAGAGCTGTTTCCTTGCAGTAATGAGACCAGGGTTCACATTTTGGGTCCTTCCTGCATGGAGTTTGAATGTTTTCCCCGTGTCTGCATATGTTTCATCCAACAGTCAGGAGGTTAAGTGGACTGGCAACACTAAATTGGCCGTGGTGTGTGCATTCACTCTGCGATGGACTGACGCCCTGTCTAGGGATTTTGTTGGGTTAGGCTCCAGTTCCCCCACACTGCTGCTCAGGATTAAACAGACTGGTAGTAGTATGGTATGTTTACTTATTTTGAAACAATACCTAATCAAATAAGTAAAAGCTGCAAACATTGCGCACTCACAAGAACATAATAATTCTTCTCTATGAACTATAGAGAAAGAAAAGAAATCCATCCCTGCTTCAGGAAAGGTAAGGCAAAAAAAAATAATGAAAGTCGTAATCATTTACACCTTTGAATGAGACTTATCTTCTTTGGTGTCTATCATCAGTCGGTAGTGGCATTCAACAGAAATGTGTTTTTCATTTATTCCTTAATTTTTACCTTGCCTTTATCTCTTATTTGAATTCTTGTCATCTACCTTTTTAAAGGTGCAATATTTGCATATATTTTTTATTTTTTTAGAATAGTTTAACAGTGTCTGTAATTAGTCATTTGTAAAATAAACAAGAACAAATATGAAGTATAACATGAGTGGATATGTGCATTGTGCATATTCTAACAGAAAACAGCAAATTTAAAAAAAGAATAAGAAAAACTAATTTCCTAGCTAATATTGGTATCAGTGGGGTGTACGTTTTGTAACAGATGCCTCCAATTTTGTGACTTGTGTAGTATATATTTATTTTATTTAGTTCAAGAGAACATATTTTTAAATGAAAAGAGAATGATTATTATCTTTACCATGGTGTTGTAACACTCCAAAGCTCACAAATGTAGTGTGCTATCAGTGCAACACACTGGCTTCTGCAGTCAATACAAAAAGCAAGTTATTTTCAGACATGATTTCTTCCTTCCATTACTCGCTTCTGTGATCAAACTGCCACTTCTTAGCAGTGCTGTGGCCGCACTGATTAGCTAGAAGGCGATTACTGCATGTTTTCATTCTGCCCACCCACCCAAGCTGCATTGTTCCCTTATTTATGCTCAGCCTTGACATTAAAAAATGTGCAGAAACTACAATGTAGAAGCAAACCACAAAAGCTCAGTTTCAGCCGTAATAAAGAGCCACACTACAGCCTATCTTACACAGATTCTATTCAAGTAACAGACACAATCTTTGTTACATTAATGTCTTTGGCAAATTTTGACATCTCTTGTCTGTCATTATATTGCACTTATCTGTTCAGTCCATCCATGTTAATTAGGTATTCACATTTACTTTCAAGGAGAAGATAGTTATGTTATAATGAACAGACTGTATTGTCATTAGTAAGATGTGTTTGCATGCAACACTGTCAAAGGTGATACTTGATTGATTGACACAAAATAATCCAATTCCTCACATTGTAATTACTTAATAAACAAAAAAACAACTAATGCAGTTGTAATACAAGTTTTCATTCTAGTTTGCACTCAAACACTGTAAAACAAGCTAAACTTAATTTTTTTTCTAGTTCCTTGAAGAGCAGCTTAGTATTAGTGTGGCAACTGATTGCTGTTGTGTCTTGTTTTGCTTGCTATGTATTATTGGGACGCTGCAAAAAAGCATTGGGGCTTTGTCTGACCATGAAACGGAAAATCTATTCAGATAATAAAATATTTTTCAATCTTATTCCTAGTGGACCCTTGTCACTGCAGATTTTTTTTTCCAAACGAGTTTCATAGTCATTGAATCATTTTTCCTCACAATGTTTAATTTGCAGTCCTTTCTCTTTCTTTCTTTCTTTCTTTCTTTCTTTCTTTCTTTCTTTCTTTCTTTCTTTCTTTCTTTCTTTCTTTCTTTCTTTCTTTCTTTCTTTCTTTTATTCTGATTTCTAAATTTACATTGGTTTTAAGAAATTTAGAAATATTTGTATTTTGACATCATTTTCAATTCTTAACTCTCTTATTGTTTTCTTGTTAAATCGCCTTTTTCTACAGAGTTAGCTACCTTAATAGTTTCCTAATAAAGTCAATGAACAAGGAACGAAAGGCAGATGATGCAGAATAACAGAAAAACTTGATAGCTGAAATTTCAAAACTGGGTGGCTCAGAAGCTAGGGATCTGCACTGGCAATTGGAAGGTTGCCGGTTCGAATCTTGTAAAGTAGAGCCAAAAGTGACTCTACTTCATTGGGCCCTTGAGCAAGGCCCTTAACATGTAATTGCCCCATCCTGGGTATGACGTTAATCTGCATCCAGCCCTGCAAGTTGGCCCTCCAACCTGCAGGGAAAACTTGGGGGTTGGTGGCAGAATTGGCACTCCAGCCAACATAAAAAAACCTCAGTCTGTTCCATTCCATCTGAACTAGTGTGGTGCTGAGGTGTCACCCGTTGCATGGCTGGTCCTAATCTGGGATCCTGAGTTGATTTGCCATGTGGTGGGTGCAGCAATGCGCTGTATCAGTGCGTGCTCCTAACCTCTTTGTTATCATAATGATATTTATTCTGCTTTTCCAGGTGTACTGGGTAAGCTTTTATTTCCTAAAGATCAAGCTAGTGGATCTGAAACTGAAGTAGCTGCAGCATAGTCAGTATTTTCAGTCATTTACATTGGTATGTACTCTGTTTGTCATTAATTATCATTATTAGACTACAATTAAAGAAGCAAACTCCACAGGAAAAAAGTGAATTAAAAGAAAAATGATAAACAACAGTTACAAAATTAAAACTATGGCATAAAATATTTCTGCATTTGTTATGAATTTAAATTTCACACTACTGCCTTTTTGTAAATGCTGAATAAAATAATAAGAAAAGTCCAGCTACTTATACAAGAAGATCAATTACAGGAAAACTGAGTCACTGAAACTGATTGGAACAAAAACCTACAGTACTTGTGATACCCAGGACTGAAGTTTAGAAGCTGCTGAGATAATGAATCAAGAGACTACAAGGTGTCATTCAGTGCTGAAATGATTTTAGAACTCAGTATAAAAACAACTTCTATAAAGTTTCAAAATATATGTTTAAATAAAAAGTGTTATAACTCATCAGTCAGGCACACAATATTATATGTTCGTAGAGAGTCTATACTGCCACATGTACAGAACACAGTGACATTTTTACTTTCATGTGCTACAACATGTAGTATGCCTCCACTCTCTGGCGCCGTGAACAGTGAGTGTTACTCAACATGGTTTATTAAAGTAAGTGTTGTGTATTTAATTTTTATTAGATTTTTTTGCACAGTCCCTCTGTAAAGGTCACAATTTAATATATAAAACACTGTCAAATCAAAAACACAGTTCACATTTCAAAGAGATAAAATGCATTCATTTATAAAATTCTACTCTTACTGAATCTGGAGAACTTACATATAATGTAGATAGAAGTGCTGAAAGTTAAAACAGAAGCGGATAGGAAAGCAGAAACGGTGAACTGCCAGTTCAGCTTAACAGGCCACATTTCAGTCCAGGGTATAACTCAAGGCAGGAATGATGGGGATTCCTTGGTCAGTTTAAACTTCAAGGCTCACTAAGGGGGTCAAAACATGTACTAAGTTCACAATATTATTTCTTTCCACCTGTACTTATCTATGCAGAGATTAAAACTCTCTGTTCATTCCATGAGACATGTAAATGTGTAGCCTGTAAACGTCAATTCTGTATGTACAGTATGTTGTAATAAGTTAAAGAAAACATGATTCAGTGTTTACTGTGTTTGCTGTATGCCCTCAAAAACATTGTAACAGTACAAGAATACAGATCAAAGTGTTACATTCAAATCTGACTTAACATACCACTTGTACAGGATCTGCTACAGGGTGTTGTTCATAATTATTCTGGAAAAAAAAACAACTCAATTCTTTATTTAACCATTTCTACTTATTTTCACAGGTTTAGCAGGAGAATTACAGTAAGGCGGTAGCCAGTATTATGTTATAAAGAAAGGTCTAAGTTGAGGCTCCGTTTGATTCAACTAGAGGCATGTTAACTAAAAAGTAGTCATTTAGGACCATGAGCCTAAAACACAGTGGGGGAGGATGAAAATTGATGTAATTGTAGCCATTTGGCTGAAAGAGATCCTATTGCGTGGTGCTCACTGCCCTTTGTCATAAAAAAAGTTCTTTGTTACAATTACTGACCTACTGTAACTTTTTAATGAAACCTTCATTTTATTTTTCACATCATGAATATTCCTGGTTTGATCAAAGTTAAATGTAGAAAAAACTGCATGAAGAAGTATGAAAAGAACAAACACTTCATCATTATAACTATAATTCTTCTCCATCACCCTAAAGAAATATACGTTAATGTCAGATTAATTGCTGACTGTAAATTTTCTCCAAATGTGTGAATGTAGTGTTAACAGCAACTGTGATCTCTGATGATTAGGCTCCCCATCCTAGGTGGATTTCTGCTTTGGGTCAAACATTTCCCACAACTCTCAGTTTCAATAAATGTATTAATTAGGATGATGAATGTTAAGTTTAATATAAAATATTGCGTTGCGTATTTTGCCACTATCGTGAATGCTCAACATCGAATTTACTAGATTGTGTTATTTGTATTCTATAACTCTTTGGTCTTAAAGACATTTTGCTATATCCCACACCCTTTACAGTGATCCCTCGCTATATCACGCTTCAACTTTCGCGGCTTCACTCTATCGCAATTTTTTCTCATACACGCTTACGTCACTACGCATGCGCTTTCTGAGAACTTTTATCTAAGACCCACGATGGCTCCTAAACGTGCTGCTTTTTCTAAGCCTTCTGACAATGAAACTAAGCGCCGGAGGAAGATGCTTACCATCCAAGAGAAGGTGAAACTCTTGGATATGATCAAAGATGGCAATACCCTACAAAAGCCTCCTCACGCATATGAAAAGACAGCGCCAGCAACTGCCTATCAAGATGTTCTTCAGCCACACACCCTGACACCTACGCCTAGTACTCTTTCAGTGGAAGAAGACAACGACGCACCTGCTGAAGATACTGCACCACCTTATCACGCTTGGGTCACAGATTTGCACAGAGACACAGGAGGTTGTAGAAAAAAAAGAACTTTATTTAAAGCACTGCAAACAAACATTTGTCTCTTTTCAAAAGTTTAAACGTGCTCCATGACAAGTCAGAAATGACAGTTCCGCCAGGAGCAGAGAATGTCTGAGAGAGAGAGAGAAACAAAACAACCAATTCCAAAGCTGAGAGGTGCTGCACAATACTTTTAAGTAAGCGGAGTACCGCGTGAGAGGTTTATCGCGCGTTATAGCGCAAGTAAGAAGGGTAAGGAGCAATGTGAAGGTAGACTGTCAGCTGTTTCAGGGGTTTTCCCAGGGCGTCTATGTCCTCTGAGGGTGCAATCAGCGCTCCAGCTTACAACCTGAAGACTCTCCTACTGAGCTCGTGCCTTCATAGGTTAGTGGTTGTGTGTAAGAACTGTGTGTGTGTGTAATTAAATGTACAGTACAATAATAATAATATATTTGTAACATCTAATATGTCTTATTTTCTCTTATTTTGTCTAATATATTGGGTAATACGAGTGTAATGGTGACTAAAGGGTGTTATTTCATGTCTAGAGGGCTCTAATAATGTTAAAAAATGTATTTAGAAGGTCGTAAACAGGTTTTCTATACTCTAACTGCGAAAATATTCGATTTATAAATAAAGAATCCTACTTCGTGAAAATTAATTTATCGCGGTAGAGTCTGGAACGGATTAACCGTGATAAACGAGGGTTCACTGTACTTATGTTTAATACTCTGACATTGGTGAGAGTTATGCAACTTTCCTATTTTTTGTCTGTAATCAATTAAATCCCACTTTTCATTGATTTCCAATCCTATACAAGTAAGAATGCCCCTCATTTAATTTAACAGCATGTTTTCTGTTCACAAGAATTACTACTAAATGCTGTGAAATCATTTCCCCTTTTTTGTCTCTTGCCCCCCGACTCACCAGTACAAGAAACCCTCACATATGATATACTGTTCAACTCATCTTAATGTGTAGTTATACAAGATGTCGAGCTTTTTTAGGTTCCCCCTTACTTTTAGTTCTACAGACCCAAGGAAATCTTCATTTTGATGCCATTTTTGGACCATACATTGTGATATTTCTGATATTTGATTCTTTATGGGTGGCCCTAGCCCTGTAAGAGCCACTCCCAGAAGGGTGAAAATTACAAATTTTAAACATAAGCATGTACTGTATGGTACCGTTTTACTCTATTACAAATAGGATGTTATTTCGAATTCTTTACTAGGGAACTAGCCCTCTGTGGACCACTATATTAGAGGGAGAAAAATTACAGATTTCTATTGCAGTCGAGAATATTTAGACTTTAAATATTTCATTTGAATCACATATTTTTTCAGATATTCTTGTTTAGATGACAATAAATTTCACTTTGACTTTGACTTTAGTATGTACTTCATGAAATAAATCATTGCATTTCTTATGAAATTTCTGAATGATGGCGATTTGCACTTATTCAGACTTTTTGTTTATTATGTTGCAGGTTGGTACCGAGGTTACTTGCTGCAAAACAAAGCTCAGCTGGTAAGAGTTTTTTACTTCTTTGACTGCTGCAGTCTTCTTTTATGTGTTGGAGTTTTTCCTGGCAACTGTTCCTTCTGGCTATATTCCCTTTGGGGCATTTTAATTTTTTTGCCAGCTGGTAGTTGTTTGTTTTATTTATTTTTATATTTTTTTCCTTCTTACTGTTTTCATCTTTTTCCACTTGTCTGCTCCAAGTAGCTATAAAAAGAGAATGAAAGAATGCAACAATCCTCACTACAGCTATGTTCTAATCCCTTTCCTTGACTCTTCT
Organism: Erpetoichthys calabaricus; assembly: GCF_900747795.2. Lineage (NCBI taxonomy): Eukaryota > Metazoa > Chordata > Cladistia > Polypteriformes > Polypteridae > Erpetoichthys > Erpetoichthys calabaricus. The sequence continues at coordinate 131,528,041 of NC_041394.2, forward strand.
GTTAGAGTAGACTACCTTCAGGCCTCTTAAGGCACTACAGGCCTATTACCTGACCCAGTAGAAGTTGGTTCAACATTAGCAATCTGGAATAGGCCAACAACATACTGTAACATATGCCACCCCAGTTGTAAATGAAGTGAGAGCAACGGTGTCCCCTGCATGACTGCATGAATATTAAGGTGTGAAATTTATTTCATAACACACACAGACACTAACAAAGGTATACCTTGCATGCAACATATATACTGCATTTATATACTGTTAACAGTTACATGCAAACGTTTGGACACCCCCTGACCAAATTACATATTTTGTTAAGGCAAAAATAGTAAAAATAACATTGTCAGCAAACAGAGTAAGACAATGGCATTCTTATGAAAATGTTAACGTACAGTTATGAAATTGTGTTGGATTGTTGTGATTCTTTACTGTGTGCCCCCATACAGTACATTTAATGAAGCATTATAGTTACCATTCACAAAAATTAGATTGTTTGGTCCACTGCGGTAGTTTTAGATCCATTCTTCATGAACTTGAGTTCGTTGTGTAGTCCAGATGTCAGGCAGCCTGGCAGTTATAAATAAATACTTATATAACAAACTGGCATGTGTAGCAATTTAAAATGACATTTTGTCTGGTATGGAGAATGCCATGCTTATGGATGTATGGAACACACTTTCAAAACCACTAATAAAAGTTTCCAGCTGCTTTGCTCGTATAATTTAACCATCATTACAAAGATTAACCATTACACCGTATGCAGTGACACTTAGTTAACTGCAGTCAGAAGGTCACTTATTTTTTATATTTTTTCTAACCCTTCACGAAATTGCCAACATTGCTAGTGCTACTGTGCAAAGAAGCTCCTTGAGTCTTGCAGTAGAGTGTAGGTATTTTTCTATTTTGAGACATATTGTAACATATACTTCCATTACTGATCTGACTCTTAAGAATAAAGCAGAGGACAGTAGTTGCTGGAAGGTTGTTGTGTTTCTCAAGTATCTGGGAGGCTCAAAGAAGTAACACCAAAAAGGACCAGCAGATCGTATGACAGATTTATGACAATCTAACATTTATACAGATAAGTCACCATCTTTAGGTAAAACCTCAAACAGTAGGCTGACTTCTGGTAATGGTGGCACTCTATTTACAACTCACAACTGTTATCACAAGATATGTCATCGCCTATTGCTGTTTGGTTTGACTTTATAAAATATAAATGTTTTTGGTGACAGCCCTCTGCCCTCTTCTTTTCTATTCATTCACAGCATGCTACAATGCAGCTGTGTGTCCATGTTAAAGAAATGGTTACAGGGTCTGAGTATGGGTCACAATTTTGCATGATTACACACAGGTCCTCAAACTTAATGGGAAAACTTGGGATTGGTAGCAGGATTGGTACTCCAGCGACAGTAAAAAAAAAAAAAAAACCTCACACTGTTTCAGTGTGGTGCTGAGGTGTCCCCTACTGTACTCGGGTCGTCGTGTGGTGGGTGCACATGCTCCCAATACCCTCTCTATATGTTATAACAATTCCTTGTAATGGAAAGTCCGAGGTCAGGTTTATTGTATGTGAACTTCAAGTATGGAGCAAAACCCACGAAAAAGTACTCCCCCACTAAAATAATCAGTATTGTTTGTGAAGGGATTTGCATGTCGTGATTTTAACCAAGAATCAATCTAGAGGGCATAACCATACACATTCTAACCGCTCTATAATCTTTCACAACCAAAATCCCAGGGTTCTTTAATTACTCTTTAGGGTATTATCTGTAAATGGGTTCAGAGTGTAAGGAATGCATATGAAAATTTAATTATTTTATTATCCGGAAATCTGTAAATTTGTATTCCTCTCTCTTGTTACCAGTAAACATGTTTGATATGTTATGTTGTCTTATGTTATGTTATAAGAAACTAATTTTATTCGTATTTAATGTTAATTTAAGGAGTTATGAGGTCTGTGATGTCAGAAGTGATATTTCTTTATATACTCATGTGTCACTGTCTGACACATACCTGCATTTCCTGTGGAGGTTATGGTTTATTATAACTTTGCTCACTGAATCATCATACATTTGAATTGAAAAAAAAACAGAGACAATTAAACAAACCTTTGTCTCTTCTTCTGCCAAGTTGAAGCTCTTACTGTCTATGGTTAATCTCTCTATAAACCTGAGAAGGAAAAAATGTGCACTGCAATTTTTTTTTTTTGTATTCAAGCTTTCATTTGAGCTTTTGCCAGTGCTAGAGAGTGGCGATGTGTTGCACATTGAGTAGCAAGTGGGACTTTCACTGTACTCGGTACATGTGACAATAACAACCCTATAAACCTTTTTAAAAATTAAATATACTTTTGAAACACTACCAAATGATCTGTTCCTTTTGATGTGTAAAACATATAAATGCCTTTCCAGGTTTGTGCTGTCCAGCAAAAACCTGGTGACACAGTGGTTAGCACATCTGCTCTAGACTCCATACGGAGAATATGTAGTTTCTGTTATTTTGGGCCATTTTTTCACAACTGATAGCCATACAGTTCTAAATTGGCATGTGTGACATCTAATGTATTGAAGTTCTAGGATAATCTATTTTTGTGAGCAGTTGGTGGTTATATATGTAATATTTAAACATGAGTTGCTATATTTTGGCAGGTGATAATAACAACAACAACAGCAATTTTTTTTTATATAGCCCAAAATCACACAAGAAGTACCATAGTGGGCTTTAACAGGCCCTGTGTTTTGACAGCCCCCCAGCCTTGATTCCCTAAGAAGACAAGAAGAAACTCCCAAAAAACTCCCTTGTTTGGATAAAAAATGCAAGAAATCTTGGGGAAGAAAATTCAGGGAGATACCCCTTTCCAGGTGGGACGGGCATGTAATTGGTGTCCAAAAATGGGGTAAAAACAATACACAAAACAAAATGGCTATCTAGATCTGTGAAGATCTCATTCTATCATTGCCACCTCAGGAATACAATATAATAGTACAACAGTAATAGTATAAGTACAAAGAAAAATACTAGAATGGATTATATCACATATGAGGATTCAGAGTAGTCCTGGAAACCTCACCCAACAATGCTGCCTCCAATCTGCTGGCCATTCCACAGCTGAGTCAGTGTTAGGCTGGCCAATCTGATGAAAGGACTCTTATATCCCACAATTCCAGTGCTCCCTTATCTGAGATGACTTTTCTATAGGCAGGAAAATAACTTGTCAGTGGTACAGGTACCAAGAAGACAAAGAGAGTTGATGTTAGTAGCGCATTATAAATGTCATATTACTAATGTTTTAGTGGTAATAACTAACAACAGAGATGCAGTATGTACAGTTAATCAGCAGCTCTAGTTAGAGTATGCTAAACTGAAGTAGTGAGTCTTCAGCTGGGATTTGAAAGCTGAGACTGAAGGGGCATCTCTTATAGTAGCAGGCAAACTATTCCACAGTTTAGGGGCCCTGTACCTAAAAGCATGACCTCCCATTGTTATTTTATTAATGCTTGAAATCATAAACAGAGCGGCATCTTGAGATCTTATTGTGCACTCATGTTTGTAAGTTATGATAAGTTCAGATAAATAAGCTGGACCTTGGTCATTTAAGGCTTTATATGTTAAAAGGAGGATTTTGAAATCTGCCCTAAACTTAACTGGGAGCCAGTGTAAGGATTTAAGAACTGGAGTTACGTGTTTGTATTTTCTTGTTCTTGTAATAATTCTTGCAACAGCGTATTGAATTAACTGAAAGCTGTGCAAAGAACACATTGAACATCCAGTGAACAACACACTGCAGTAGGCAATCCTACTAGAAATACTGTAAATGCATGAATTAATTTCTCATTAGGCCACATATTTAGAAAAACACCTACATTTCCCAACATTTTTAAGATGGAGAAAAACATGTTTTGGACAGTTTTATAATGGACACTTTAAATTACACGCTAGAGTCAAAGATAACGCCTAGATTGCAGGCTGATTCAGTAAAGCTAATGGTGATTCTAACTGAGTTAAACAATGACATATTATTGTTGCGATCAGCATCATTCCCTCCAATAATTAACATTTCTATTTTGTCTGTGTTCAAAGACAAGTAGTTCTCATCCGTCCACTTCTTTAATTCACTAATTAAGGACAACATCGGGGAAACGTCATTTGATCTAAAAGAAAGGTATAACTGGGAGTCATCTGTGTAAAAATTAACAATATGTTTTTTAATGATAGATCCCTGTGGAAGCATATACATTGAAAACAGTAAAGATCCAAGTACTGAGCCCTGCGGAACACCATATCTCACTTCTGTGTATAATGACGGAGTACTGTCAGCACATTTCTGTATGTACTGGAATCGATTTGATAAATAAGAACTAAACCATTCAAGAACAGTGTCTGTAAGCCCAACATCATTTTCTAGCCTGTGCAGTAAAATAGAATGCTCAATGGTATCAAACACTGTGTTTAAGTCTAACAACATAATTACAGTGGAATTTCCTTCATCAGAAGATATCATGAGAATGTCATTTACAACACGGGTTAGTGCCATTTCTGTATTATGACCGGTCTGAAGCCAGACTGGAATGTCTCAATTAAATTGTGATTTGTAAGGTGAGACCAACTGGTGACTACACTTTCAGGTATTTTAGAGAGAAAGGGTAAATTTGATATGGGTCTATAATTAATAAGTATATGTAGGTCTAGGTCTGACTTTATAAGTAATGGTTTGATGACTGACACTTTTAGTACATCAGGTACTGTGCCATGCAATAATGAACTATCGATAAAGCTAAGAATAGGTGCATCAAGAACATCCATTGTGTTTTTTTTTAATAGTTTTGTTGTCACTGGATCTAGGGAACAAGAAATAGGTTTCATTTTAGACATTTAAGTTAAGACTTCCTGCTCTATTAGTGGAGTAAAATTTCTAAAGTGATGAATGCAAGGTGAAACGGTGTTTGCCAAGCTAGCATGCGTTTTGCATTGTGATGCTAAGATCTGGGATCTTATATTTTTAATTTTCTCATAAAAGAAGTTCTGCTAATGTCTGTTGGTATTTTGTACTGTGTTTCTGAATTCTTATTTGTTAAATTAGCCACTGTTCTAAACAGTTCACGAGGATTACTACTGTTATCTGTTATTTTAGAATAGTAGTCTGATCAAGCTTTAAAGAGAGCTTATTTGTATCTACAGTGCATCCGGAAAGTATTCACAGCGCATCACTTTTTCCACCTTTTGTTATGTTACAGCCTTATTCCAAAATGGATTAAATTCATTTTTTCCTCAGAATTCTACACACAACATCCCATAATGACAACGTGAAAAAAGTTTACTTGAGGTTTTTGCAAATTTATTAAAAATAAAAAAACTGAGAAATCACATGTACACAAGTATTCACAGCCTTTGCTCAATACTTTGTCGATGCACCTTTGGCAGCAATTACAGCCTCAAGTCTTTTTGAATATGATGCCACAAGCTTGGCACGCCTATCCTTGGCCAGTTTCGCCCATTCCTCTTTGCAGCACCTCTCAAGCTCCATCAGGTTGGATGGGAAGCGTTGGTGCACAGCCATTTTAAGATCTCTCCAGAGATGTTCAATTGGATTCAAGTCTGGGCTCTGGCTGGGCCACTCAAGGACATTCACAGAGTTGTCCTGAAGCCACTCCTTTGATATCTTGGCTGTGTGCTTAGGGTTGTTGTCCTGCTGAAAGATGAACCGTCGCCCCAGTCTGAGGTCAAGAGCGCTCTGGAGCAGGTTTTCATCCAGGATGTCTCTGTACATTGCTGCAGTCATCTTCCCCTTTATCCTGACTAATCTCCCAGTCCCTGCCGCTGAAAAACATCCCCACAGCATGATGCTGCCACCACCATGCTTCACTGTAGGGATGGTGCCAGGTTTCCTCCAAACGTGACGCCTGGCATTCACACCAAAGAGTTCAATCTTTGTCTCATCAGACCAGAGAGTTTTCTTTCTCATGGTCTGAGAGTCCTTCAGGTGCCTTTTGGCAAACTCCAGGCGGGCTGCCATGTGCCTTTTACTAAGGAATGGCTTCCGTCTGGCCACTCTACCATACAGGCTTGATTGGTGGATTGCTGCAGAGATGGTTGTCCTTCTGGAAGGTTCTCCTCTTTCCACAGAGGACCTCTGGAGCTCTGACAGAGTGACCATCGGGTTCTTGGTCACCTCCCTGACTAAGGCCCTTCTCCCCCGATTGCTCAGTTTAGATGGCCGGCCAGCTCCAGGAAGAGTCCTGGTGGTATTGAACTTCTTCCACTTCCGGATGATGGAGGCCACTGTGCTCATTGGGACCTTCAAAGCAGCAGACATTTTTCTGTAACCTTACCTAGATTTGTGCCTCGAGACAATCCTGTCTCAGAGGTCTACAGACAATTCCTTTTACATCTAATGTGTGGTTATGAGTTGGACCTTTGACAATCTGACAAAATCCTACTGAATTTAACAAATAAGTAAAACATTTGCTAAAAGTGGCAGTTTCTTCATCAATG